>NW_018164901.1:81256-117153 GCF_001263595.1 Phalaenopsis equestris
TTAAATAAGAGGATGCCCCATTAGGCCCTGGAAAAAAAAAAAAAAAAAAAAAAAAAAAAAAATTTGCTGCCAAAGCAGATGGTAAAGGACTAAGGATTAAAGAGTGACAGGTTGTTACTATATTATAGAGACCCATAAAGAGCTAGTGAAATCACCCAACAATATATTCAAACAAACGAAATGATTTAATTTAAATTAAACTAAAATCAACAAGGGAAATTTTCTCATAACAGTAAATAAGTAGATGGCCCATTAAGCCATTGAAGAAAAGCATAACAAAAAAAAAAAAAAAAAAAAAATTGCTGCCAAAGCATATGGTAAAGGACTAAGGATTAAAGAGTGACAGGTTATTACTATATTATAGAGACGCGGAAGAGTGATAGATTGCAAGCCACATCAGAGAAAGAACCATAAGACTGAATTAAACTAATGCTAGGAGGGAGCAAGAGTCATCCAAGACCATATGAAAAATTCAGGTTGGTAGAACCAATGGTAAAATCACAAGATGGCTGGGAGAGGCACTCCTAAGTTTTTTATTAAACTCTTTAACCCCTTTAAAGTTAAATATTTAATAATAATTTAATTTTAATTATAATTTTGATTTAATAATAATATTTATAATAATTTAAAATAATTAAGGAGATGATAATTTTCTAACTTAAAATCTTTGTCACCCCTCTTTTCAAGTTTTGATTCCGCCATTCTGATTTCGCCATTGGGTGGAAAGGATGTCATTGGAAGCGTGGAGCATATGGGATATGAGGTGGTGGAGATCAACTCACACTGTGGTCAAGAGAGGAGCATGCAGGGGGCCTCTTTCATGTAGACGGAGGAAGAGGTCCAGAAGGCTTCAAGGTAATCCAGGAGATTCATTGAAAACAGTGATTATTTTTAAAAATAGTAAAACAACGAGAAAACATATATTTTATTTTCAAAAACATTAAAGTCATAAAAATATAAGAAAATATTTTTGTTTTTTTGTTAAAAAAAACAAATAAAAAGAAAGATCCCAAATGGTCCCTTACTATCTTATGACTAATGATTTTGATTAAAAGAATATAAAAGGATTCACCAAAATTCTTTCAATTAAGAAGTATGAGATAACTAACCTTCGTCTATGTCAAAATAACCATGCTTTTACAATGGGAATGTTGGAAAAAAATAAGTGTGATCACACTATCTTAACGCAAACCCAAAATCATAAGAAAAAAAAACAAATAAATAATAAAAATAAAAATTGCAAACCCAAAATCTTATGCATTTTGGATAAATACATGCTTTAGCTATTTCTATGAGAAACTTGATAGTCTTGGAAAGCATATTTCTGATAATAAACTTCTTCCTTAAATTTGCAGACCGTTTCCTTCGTTATCAATTTCAAAAACACTATAGGGTACTACATGCAGCTATATCTTCAATAAAGCTCCCATTCAAAAGTACTGCTTTCACATCCATCTAAAATAGCTTAGTCATAATACGCTACAAAGGATAAATCCCCAGCAAACTATTTAGTAAAATATTTTTCTCTCTTTCATCAAATGCACATTTCAAAAGATATGTTAGGCTCTAAAATTGGATTAAATAAATCCCTCCTTAAATAACCACAACTCCTCAATTTAAGATATCTCCTAAAAACTAATTACAATCAAATATATCTTGAAAAAAAAAACGGCACATATTTGTTTTCTATGACTGCGTTATGTATGAAGGCAAATAACTTGTATTTCTATGAGAATTATGAAAAAAAAAAATACAAGCCTTTTAGTTATTTAATGTAGTTTATCTCTACCAAAATCAAGAATAAGGGCATGAGAAACACACTCAAGCTCTCATACAATACAACTTGGACTTCTCTACAAACCAAAGCTCAGAAGTAATCACTAAAACACTCACGTAACGAGTAAATATCTTTGAAGATATCTTCAAAAGATATAGTGTGCCTGATTCTTAAAGAGTTACATATGTTAAAACAAAATTAATAGAACATGCTCAATATTTTTAACTAATTATTGCTGCTACAATAAAACTTCATAGGATAATATGAAGCATAGCCTAACAAATGATGTCATTAATTATTAATTATAGGTTTGCGTACGAGATCATGCCAAATATGTGAATCCCAGAGGGTATTGGTGCAACATTATCAAGTGGGCAACTATGAAGAAGATTAGGTCAATGAGGTTGGGCGTCAAAAATGTGTTTCATTGGGGCTCTTTAGAATTTGTGAAAGGGATGGAGAGCACAACAAACATGCAATTTTCAAAGGCAGCAGTGTCCTTAAAAAGTTTAAAATAGGTGGGGGTCCGTTGTTATCAGAATTACTCTCTAAGATAACCAGAAAATCAATGTCATCAACAAGTGTCTAAAGTAGTTAGTGCATTGGGATTAATAAAACAAGTCTCTAATGATGGGAAGCTAATCACGATGAATTGAAGGTACAAAGCTAGATTAATACTAATCTTTTCTAGGGTAGCTAGGGTTTTTTGGCTGAGGGTGGACAAGGAAGAGATTGAAGGTTTTATTCTTATGCTTAAAGACGAGGATTATTCCTACTATAATGAATCATCATACAGACAAAGTCTTCATAACTAACTAATTTGATGGGGACTAAATATCCAATGATCACTGACACAAGTTACAATTACCCAACTAATATGGAAATCGTAAAGCATTTGGATTTGGCTCAAGTCGAAGCTTTTTCCCAACTAATGCATGTGTAAATATGAATTTCACTGACTACTACCATCAATAATCAATCTATAACTTCTATCATTGCAAATGAAATATACTTGAAAAATATTATTCTTTTCCAATCCTCAAAATTAGATTTCCTCACAGAAAACATGCATAACAATCAAAGTAGAGAATGTAATTTCATTATCATGAATAGGATTTGCATCTAAAAATTCCTTAAGATCATCAGTTTTATGGGTTTTATTCTCACTTCTGTATGCCTCTCAATTAATATTCTAAGGCTTACGAATTCCCAAGTTACATAACATGCATAATATCTTGATCTAAGACCTAAGATGAATCTATTGGCTATCTTCCATTTGGAAGAGTACAAGTGGCTAAGGTTAGAAAGTCTTTTAAAGCATTTAAATATTCAATCACTTGAATATTATTTTGTTTTAAAGAGAGGCATTGAGTATTGGCAATGCAAGTATTTCTCATGGCACCTAGGCCAATATTTTGATCTCAATAGTTATTTCATCTCTACCTAGGTCAATGTTGTTCTACCATTCCTTTATTTTTTAGCTAACAAATTGCTGTACATTAACATGGCCTATATGTTTTAATTTGGCAAAAATAATCTTTTAGTAATATTCATCTTATGCTAATCAAAGTAGTCATCCACCTAGGTAAGCTAATTTTAAGAAATTGTTTGGATCATACTTACCATCACAAATAGAGGATTCAATCTTTCAATATAAAGCATGGATTATCCTGGGTATTAAGATCATATCTACAATTGATTCTTTGAAGAGGCATTTTTCCATAGAATATATCTTCCCCAGAGTGATTATGCTAGTTACATGACAAGCGCAATAAATGGAGATTCTGGCATGTTCTCTTAAAGGTCCTTGATGAGGTTTTCCAAAATAATTTTCAAATGATTAATTGAATTATGGAGGTTTCAAAATTATATTCATTTGTGGCTCTATACTCCTCAAGTAGATCTACTGACACTAATCTTAAAGGCATGATGAAAAATTAAATAGCATAATGGTGTTTTTAAGAAAAAAATAGAAAATAAATATACGAAAAAAAATATATTTATTGACATGAAAATAGCTTGGCTAAAAGATATTCAAAAGCATTGTGGGGCACAATGGACTAATAAATTTTTCAGTTATCCTTAGACGGTTTAGGAATTAGTGACAAAGCCTTTATGGTCCTAAACTCTCACAATCAAAGATATATTTCTCCCTTTATGCGGTTGTCAACTTTTTTTTATATTTTTATTTTTTAGCAAATAAGATGCATATGCAAAATAGTCTTTCAACACTTGCCAAGAATTGGAATTCAAAGAAAAGCATAAAAAAAATGCTAATTTCATTTTTTTTTTTCTACAACACATGCAAAGGTTGGACTAATATTTATTTATGTGGAATATACCATCACATTAAATTATCCACATATAAAAATAGGTATGTGATATGTCAGCGCCTCCCATTCAGAGGGACTCATTTTTTTTTTTCTACAACACATGCAAAGGTTGGGCTAATATTTATTTATGTGGAATATGCCATCACATTAAATTATCCACATGTAAAAATAGGTATGTGATATGTCAGCGCCACCCATTCAGAGGGATGAGAGAACTGACGAGAGCGGGAGAGGCGAGCTAGTCCAAATTGGATAGGTATGGACCGACTATACCCAACAAGCCGAATTGAAGGCCGTACATAGCCGACCGACCCAACATAGAGGGGTGGGATGCCTACGAGAGGTTGAGCACGATTTCAACGCCCGGGTGGGGTCCACAAAGCACTAATCGTGTATAAGAGGAGAGGAATCCAGGAGAATTTTGGGGGGAAAGTTTGAAAGGGGATGTTGAACAATATTTATTAGAGTTAATTGTCTAGAGTTTGTTGACTACAATTTTTTTTTTGTTTGGGTGTTCCTAGTATGCAGAGAGATGATCTACCTCTCAAACAGTAAATCAGTGTTGTATATAGTATGCTTTCACTAGATTAGTAAAATCAGCCGTCATTTGAGTTCCCTCATCTATCTATTACAATTTATTCATTGTTTGTTCATCATTTTTTGTTACGGTTCGTATCAAATTGGTATCAGAGCGAGATATTCGAAGAATGACAGTAAAAAAGTGGATGCGTTGAAAGGTGAAGCAAGGCAAATCAGATTGGAAATGAATGAAAAGTTCGCTGCCATGGAGGGCAGGTTTTCTTCCATAGAGAGCCTAATGGAGGATCTATTCAAAAGCATGAAGGAAATGATGAAGAGGCTCCAGGAGATGCAATCCAAAACCTCGATGACGATTCAAACCTAACCAAGGGTTAATCAGAGAATCCTTGGATAAATCGAAATGTAAGGAGATCGAATGAGAGGGTGACAATGAGGAAAGCATCTATCACCAAGAGCTTACTCATAGGACTCCGAGAGGAGGGTGAAAACTTATGAAAAGAGAGGGATCGTCTGAAAATTGGAGCGTTGCAAGGGGCATGAAGTGGCACGACGAAGGAAGGGGAGTATGACTGACTGAAGGAGGGAGTTTAACCCTAGAAATAAGGGAGAAAAAGTCAGAGAGTAAGTTGGGGTGGCGATGTAAGGGTAAAGAAATTGAAGATGCCAATCTTCGAGAGGGAAGATGCACATGGATCGATGTATTGAATGGAATGATACTTTGCAATAAATGATTTAATTGAGGAAGAGAAGCTCATGGCTGCAGAATTATGATTGGAGGGAAAGACATTAGCATGATTTAAGTGGATGGAGGTGAGGTACCCAGTACATTCATGGGAGAAGCTTAAGGATTGTTTGTTGGAAGGTTTTTGAGCCATCCAAGAAGGAAACCAACACTAGCATTTCTATGCTCTCATATAGGAGGGGACGGTCACAAGTTTGAGCTCTTGTCAGCGCGGCTGAGAGGAAGTTCTACAGCGGGGGGGGGGGGGGATTTCTTGAAGGGCCTGAAGCCCGATATCCGAGAAGCCCTCCATCCATTGAGACTACGGGGATTGAGGAAGATAATAGAGCCCGCTCAGAAGATGGAAGACAAGAAACATATGAAAAAACTAGCAAATGCAGCACCGCGAGGGGATTCTACAAGACTACCTCGAAGGCCATGACAACGAGAACCCAAATAATGTCATTTCAAAAAGAGACGCTAAAGGAAAAGAATACGGTGACCCGTTTCGAGGGAAACTTCAAGCACCATTTCAAAAAGAGACGCTAAAGGAGAAGAATACAGTGACCCGTTTCGAGGGAAACTTCAAGCATCTCACTGATGCAAAAGTCGGGAATAAAAAAACGAAAAGATTATGTTTCCTATGTGACGAAGAGTATGCCCCGAGTTGTTATTGCAAGGAGCTTGCGCTACAGCTCCTTGTAGTTCATGAGGAGGGGACATATAGTAGGGAGTCAGAGAATGACACGGTGGAGGAAAAGAAGCATTTGCACTTACATGTGGCAGATGTGTGTCCCTCAATTTAGTGGTGGAATTTACTCTGAATGACACTATGAAGGTGAGGGGACACATCGGGGAGCAGCCAATTATAATGTTGGTGGATAGTGGAGCCATACAATTTCATCTCAAATAAGGTAATGGATCAACTAGGGTTGGAGCCGGTAGATACAAGAAGCTTTGCGGTCATAATGGGAACAAGAAATATGGAGAAAAGCCAAAGTATTTGCAAAGAAATAACTTTGACACTACAGTGCCTACGGGTGGTAGTGATCTTTTTTCCCGTGGAATTGAGCAACACTGATGTGATTTTGAAGATGAAGAGGTTGCAGGCACTTGGGGAGACAAAGGTGGTTTGAAAATCCCTAAAGATGAAGTTCAAGGTGGAGAGTAAGAAGGTGGTGCTGAGGGGAGATGCTAGCTTATGTAGAAAATTGGTCTTGCTCAAAAACATAGTCAAGACGATACGAGGAGCAAGGTTAGGCTATTTGGAGTTGCAACGCATAGAGGAGATTAGATATCTTGAGTCTGAAAGTTTCTCAAGAGAGTTCAGCAACTCCTACAACAGTTTCTCCACATATTTTAGCAGTCGAGCAGATTACCGTCATCTAGGGAGCACGAGCATGCCATTAACCTAAAAGAGGGTGTTCATCTTATTAGTGTTAGACCGTTTTGATGTCCTCAAATTTAGAGGACGAGATAAAAATTTTGATCAGAGAGATGCTCAAATAAGGAATTATCAGACTCAATGTAAGCACCTTTCTAGTCGAGTCCTGTTAGTGAAAAAAAAAGATGTTAACTAGCGATTTTACGTGGAATACTAGGATTTGAACAAAGATACTGTTAGATAATTTTCCTATCCTCGTGATTGATGAGTTGTTAAATGAGTTTTATGGAGCAGTCATCTTCTTGAAAATCGATCTTAAATTGGGATGCCACCAGATCAGGATGAATCCAACGGAGGTGCACAAGACCACGTTTATAACACTTCAGGGACATTACGGACATTATGAGTTCTTGGTAATGTCGTTTAACCTCACCAACGCCCCGCCCACATTTTAGTCCCTCATGAATTGGGTTTTTTAATTTTGCCTCAGAAATTTGTCTTGTTCTTCTTTGATGACATTTTGATTTACAGTTGTACAAAGACAGAGTATGTGGGCCACCTAAGAACAATCCTGAAAATGATGAGAGAGCAACAATTGTACGCCAATGTGAAGAAATGTTCTTTTACAGCTACAGGTGCAATACCTAGGGCACATGGTGACCAGGGCAGGAGTAATAATGGACCCATCCAAGATCTAGGATATGATGGACCGACCTTTACCCAAGATTTGAAGGAGCTGAGGGAATTCCTAGGTCTCACTGTATACTACCGAAAATTCATGAAGGGGTACAACAAGATAGCATGACTACTGACGGAAAAGTTGAAAAAAGATAATTTCAAGTGGGGGAAGAAGCGACAGATCTTTAAACATCTGAAGGGAACAATGAACACCTTACTTGTATTGACACTTCCTGATTTATAATAAACCAATTGTCGTAGAAACATGTGTCAGGGTACAGATTAGGAGCGTACTCATACAGGATCAACGACCGATCGCCTACTTCAACCAAGTTCTCACAACTAGGGTGAGGCTCAACTCAATGCACGAGTGAGAGTTGATGGCTATTATCTTGGCTATTTAGAAGTGGCGACCCTACATGTTGGAAAGACATTTTCGCATCAAGACAGATCAGAAGAGCCTGAAGTATTTTTGGGAGCAGAAGATGATGACTGAGAGCATTAAAGATGACAATCCAAGTTACTGAGATATGATTTTGAGATTTAGTATCGGCTATGATTGAAGAATAAAGCCGCAAATACCTTATCGAGAAAGGTGGAGGAGCCCCTACTAATTATGGTCTTAGTCACTACAATGTTCATAAGGGAAGAGATCTGTTTGCATGGAGTGCCAGAATCTATTGTATCAGACAAAGATAATGTGTTCATCAGCCAATTCTAGAAAAGAGTTGTTCAGGTTATAAGGAACAGTCCTTAAGAGAAGCACAACCTATCATCCCCAGCCAATGGTCAGACAAAGGGGTCAACAGGAGAGTAGAGAAATATCTATGATATTTTGTATTGAATACGCCAAAGCTTTGGACCAGTTAGATTACGCGGGCCGAATATTATTATAATACTTCATACCATACTACAGCACATACCACACCTTTCAAGATTTTGTACACATAATCCACCTCACCTGATACATTATGGGCACAACACTACACCGCTATCCAATGTCGACCAGTACTTAAAGGAGAGGGGTAGAATATTGGCATAACTCAATAAACATCTACTAAACGCTCACCAGATCGTAAAAAAGAAGTGGAGATACATAAGAAACAGATACAGTTCCAACTCAGGGACATGTTTTACTTGAAACAAAGACCCATGATGCAAAAGAAATTAACCAAGCGGAGGAGCTAGAAACTATATACGATGTTTCAGACTCTTTGAGATTACAACACAAGTTGGGGCAATGGCATACCGTTTAATGTTAACACCATCATCAGCACTACATCCAGTCTTTCATGTTTCGTAGCTGAGACGGGCTATCAAAGATCATACATCATCATCTTCACTACCTCGGACACTAACAGAGGACATGGAGGTGATTATGAAACCTTTAGCACTCAAAGGAGCACGCCATGGAGTGGTAGAAGAAAAGGAGGTAAGGATTAAGTGGAAAGATCTGCCAGATTATGAAGTAACATGGTAGTCTTACGAGTGCATCCATAAGTAATTTTCATCCTTTCAACTTGAGGACAATGTGCTTTTTTATGAGGGGAGAGATGATACACATGTGCCTCCTATTCAGAGGGAAGGGGGAAACGATGGAAGAGGCGAGCTGATCCAAATTGGACCGGTTTGGATCAGCCATACCCAGCTAGTCCAGCTGGCCCAGTATAGAGGGATGGGTACCTAGGAGAGGTTGAGCATGATTTCAGCGCACAGGTAAGGTCCATACAGCCGCCATGTACAAGAAGGGAATCAAGAAAGGTTTTTGGGAGAAAGATTGGAAGGGGATCTTGGAAAGTATTTATGAGGGTTACTTGTCTAGGGTTTGTTTGAGGTTTTTTTGGCTGCAGTTTTTCTTTTATCTTGGTGATCCTAGCGGTATCTAAATTTGTGGATAGACGATCTACATATTAAACAGTAAATCAACGTTGTATCATATTTGCTTTCATTAATATTAACAAAATCAACCCTCATTTGAGTTCTCCCATCTTTCTATTGAAATTTATTCATTGTTTATCCATTATTGTTTGCTTTGATTTGTATCAGTATGGTGGGTCTATGGTCAGGATTGGCTTGGCTTGCTAGTGGCGTTTACTACTTGAAGGACAAATAAATTAAGCTTATCTATCACTGAATAACATGTCAATTCTATACTTTAAAATATCATTCTCTCAAACAATTACGGTAGAATTAAGGCAATGAAAAATTACAAACTTCACTCCAATAAGAAAAAAAAATCACCACATAACTCGAATAGTGCCTCAAAAAATTTATCTTAATGAGAAATCAAATTTCAACCATTGACTTATTATATCACTTAACACCTTGAAGCTACTTAGTCTTGACCTCCTTGAAACATATCTTTGATACTAAGAAGATGTGGGATCAAGAAGATCTTTATGGTGAAGATTACCCTAAACTACAAGTAAATGTTCACTTCTTTGGATGGTGGTAAAGGGATTGTCTCGGAAGGGAAAAAGGTGTAGATTTTATGAGCATAATTGGAGCTAGAACTTCTTTATTATGTTACATTCATTTTCTTTGGAAGGTAGAAATGGGGAATTTCAAATAATATGTTTGGGAAACTACAGAATTACTGGACATATTTTTAAAGTATTTAGGCGAGTGATCATAGAGTTATGAATTTCTTCAGTTGATTGTTATAGTGAACAAACAATAATTATTTTTTTATATATATAGAAACTTTGGCTTGAGTTTTTTTAAAATAAAGGGTGTTTCAAGGCCTTGAGAAGTTGTGAGGGTTTATAAGGGATATAGAGGGAGGAGGCACGTATATTGTAAGTGACACAGGTTTTTTGAGTATATGATATAGGAGTTGGTCAAGATTAATTTGAAGGAGGTGATTGTTTAAGTGGAGATATGAGATGAAATAAATTATAAGTCTTCTTCGAACCATTACATTAGATGTATTTGCAATGGTGGTCAGTTTCAGCCTATATCTAAGATTCAAGGTTGATGTTCTTATTTGTGATGCTAAAAGTCATCTATGCTAAGCCTTTAACCGATTCATGTAGCCGACCCCACCTGGTGGGATAAAACCTTGTTGTTGTTGTTGTTGCATTATTATATTTAAACTAATATTCTACTCTATCATTTAATTTATTATAAATAAATAAAGAGTAATATAAAAGTTGACTTTTAAGCCCTCAACCCTATCACTTATGCAAACATGAATTCCAAAATAAGGAACACACTTTCATTCGCTATCTACCAAACAAACATTTGGACTCAATTTTATAATACCATAATGCCAATTCTATAAGTGAATCCCAATCGATAAACCACAATATTTACCAACAAAAAAAAAAAAAAAAAAAAAAAAAAAACTAACCAACCCTAAAATAACGCCAAAATACCGTTTATTGTTATGCAAGACAATAAAATTAGAGTCTAACCAACTGTTATGAATAAATTAAATGGAGAACAATTCATTTTCTATAGAATGCAACTAGAAAGCAGGAATTGGTTCCAGCGAATGAAGGATGCCCAGCTCAGCTAGTTAAAAAGAGAAAAAAATTCAATAGCACTTCAAACAAGCTAGTTACATGCATCATCCAAACTAACAAGCGCGGATAATGAGAGAACAATCTAAGCTCACCAAAAATTCAGCAGCATCTGGATGGGATCAGTCAGCTCAGCATGCGGTCGCTGTGGCCACAGAACATTGACGCCAGATTCAAAAGAAGGACTGAAAATTTTCGGACCATTCTAGAGCGGACGGGCATCCGGTAGATTATGGCGCGAAAGCGTCGGAGACGGGAAACGGCGGCGAGGGAGGATTAGTAGGGAAGAAGATGAATTCGGAGGCAAGCTTGGTTAGGGTTTGCTCGTCCCTTGGAGGAAAAGCGGCGAGGAGGGAGGGGAAGAACGTGGTAGGTTTCCGGCTGGGGAGTGAGTTTCGGCCATCATCTTTTTCACGGCGGGGTAAAAGGAAAATTACCATTTATATCTTCAAATGTAAAAAGGGATAAAATATATTTTTTATGCTTGAAATTATGACACCAAACTATTACAAATATAAATATCAACTCATAAAGGTTAGAAATATAAATACATAAATATTATGGTACATAAATTAATTTTTATTTCTCTTATTTATATAAATAATGTTAAACTTAACAGATATATCAATAAAAAAATTTATTCTCTTATATTAACATTTTTTGATGGTGCATCAATAACTATCAAAGATCAAAACTTGACATTATTATTATATTATATAAGAATTTAATTTGGCATTAACTTCTATTATTTTTGTACTACTACAACAAAAAAAATGTTTTGTAAATCTTTAATAAATATTATAAGCCTATTGTTTTAAATACGAACATGAACAGTTTAAATCATATTTTGATATGACCTTTGTGAATGACACGATGAGGTAATGGAGGCGGGGACACAAAGCGGTAATGGAGGCAGACACAATGGATGTGGCCATTTTAGTTAGCATCATGACAACATGTCTAATTCTTGGATGCATAATGTGATCCATCTTTCTAGAGAGTTCCATCAATTGTGGCATGGTTATAAATATTTTCATCAAATACAATGAGCTTTCACTATCATCATCACAAGAAGGAATAAAATGAGGATGGTGATAATGAGAATTGGTTATTGTCTATTTTATGCTCATCTACTAAGATTTCAAACAACTTCAACTTATTAGAGAACCAACAGATGTGTATGATTGGGAAAGTTATAAGGGGGTCATGAGATGGAAGATTTAGAGTTATGATCAATTCACATAAGAGGTGAAAGATGTATATGTTCAATTAAGAGAAAGTAATGAAGATGTTAAGTGCTCAAGTCAAATTACTTTTGTAGGAAGAGAATGCCGACTATTTGAAAAACATCGAAGTAAAAGTGAAGGGTATTAATGGGCTCATTTGTTTGAAGTAAAAGGGGATTATTGCCTTCCAAATGCAAAGGTTTTGAATATTTAAGTGTTCGGTTTGAGGAAAAAGGGTTGTACTCTAAAATTTTCAAATTTTGTTGAATTTGAAATACATTACGAAAAGAGTCTAATATAATTGCACCTAACATTGTTCACTAGTTAACGACCACCGACATTCACCTGACACCCACCATTGCCAACATTACTTTACACTAATTTTATTTTTTTTTTCAAGCTAAACATGAAAATGTTAAAATATGCATTTATTTTTCTTTGGGCCAATTAACTCCAAAAATGGTCCAAATATAACAATATACATTTACATCATATTCTTTTTATATTGCATTTCTTTTTCAACAAACCAAATAATCACTAAGAGAAAATGAAGTGACATTACACATAACTTTTAAGTGTTTTAATGGCATGCTTATGTCCATAGTAAGAGCATAAGGAAAATATCCTACTAAAATAGGAAAAAAAGGAAACAAGAAGAATTCACTATGTTAGTAGGCTTTCACATACTCATTTTATATTCCAACATAATTCATGTTGATTTGAGTTTGTCTCATTTTTTTTGGAGGTCTAATATGCATTTGATCAGTTTGAGATGGTTTCAGAATGGGCATCATTATTAGAGTTACTAATGAGTGATGTAGAGGGTGGAGGACATAATGGATTATATATCAATCTAAAAATTGGTTAGGTGCTATGAGGTTTATGTACATTAATTGAGTAATTCTTTAAACTGACATGGATGTATAAGACTATTATAAAAAGGATGAAATATTCTAGGCATGGGATCCATGGATATAGGGAAAATGGCCATATACCAGACAACAATAAAGTTCTTGTTATAATTATTGTTGCCTATTGAGAGGCTAGAATGAGTGACAATGATTACTTCGATGGTAGATCTATAAAAATAATGGGATGCTTTATAAAATGAGGGAAAATTATGATCAATTAAGCTATGAAAAAAAAGGTTTTATATAGCTTTTTGGAAATACATATTTAGGCTAAAGCTAAGAGGTTGAGTGGAGTTATCTGATAGAGAAACTTATTAAAGTCTTCTTAAAGTTTGCAAAGTGGGTCAAACTCTTTGTGGAGTCTCACATCGATACCAAGAATTAAGTTAGTCATCGATCAACTTAAAATTAATCTCCAAGTAATTAGAAAAGATAAAAATAAATTATTATAATAAAGAACGTCCGTCAAGATTTTATAATTGATTTACTCATTAGTGGCTTATCTCATTCTTAGTTTTTTAGATGAATTTTTAAGATATCATCATATATTAATATATCTCAAAGATACAAAGAATATGAACTTGATTAATGAAAGAACTTTAAACTATGATGCTCTGTCATTTAGATTGAAGAATATTAGAGTTATTTATGTTTTTCTAATAAATAATGCTTATAAATCTAATAATAGTAATTTCTATTAATGGGCTCATTTGTTTGAAGTAAAAGGGGATCATTGCCTTCCAAATGCAAAGGTTTTGAATAGTTAAGTGTTTGGTTTGAGGAAAAAGGGTTTTACTCTAAAATTTTCAAATTTTGGTGAATTTGAAATACATTGCAAAAAAAGTCTAATATAATTGCACCTAACATTGTTCACTAGTTAACGACCACCGACATTCACCTGACACCCACCATTGCCAACATTACTTTACACTAATTTTATTTTTTTTTTCAAGCTAAACATGAAAATGTTAAAATATGCATTTATTTTTCTTTGGGCCAATTAACTCCAAAAATGGTCCAAATATAACAATATACATTTACATCATATTCTTTTTATATTGCATTTCTTTTTCAACAAACCAAATAATCACTAAGAGAAAATGAAGTGACATTACACATAACTTTTAAGTGTTTTAATGGCATGCTTATGTCCATAGTAAGAGCATAAGGAAAATATCCTACTAAAATAGGAAAAAAAAGGAAACAAGAAGAATTCACTATGTTAGTAGGCTTTCACATACTCATTTTATATTCCAATATAATTCATGTTGATTTGACTTTGTCTCATTTTTTTTGGAGGTCTAATATACATTTGATCAGTTTGAGATGGTTTCAAAATGGGCATCATTATTAGAGTTACCAATGAGTGATGTAGAGGGTGGAGGACATAATGGATTATATATCAATCTAGAAATTGGTTAGGTGCTATGAGGTTTATGTACATTAGTTGAGTTAGAAAATATTCTTTAAACTGACATGGAAGTATAAGACTATTATAAAAAGGATGAAATATTCTAGGCATGGGATCCATGGATACAAGGAAAATGACCATATACCAGACAACAATAAAGTTTTTGTTATAATTATTGTTGCCTATTGAGAGGCTAGAATAAGTGACAATGATTACTTCGATGGTAGATCTATAAAAATAATGGGATGCTTTATAAAATGAGGGAAATTTCTGATCAATTAAGCTATGAAAAAAAAGGGTTTTATATAGCTTTTTGGAAATACATCTTTAGGCTGAAGCTAAGAGGTTGAGTGGAGTTATCTTTGATAGAGAAACTTATTAAAGTCTTCTTAAAGTTTCCAAAGTGGGTCAAACTCTTTGTGGAGTCTCACATTGATACCAAGCATTAAGTTAGTCATCGATCAACTTAAAATTAATATCCAAGTAATTAGAAAAGATAAAAATGAATTATTATAATAAAGAACGTCAGTCAAGATTTTATAATTAATTTACTCATTAGTGGGTTATCTCATTCTTAGTTTTTTAGATGACTTTTTAAGATACCATCATATATTAATATATCTCAAAGATACAAAGAATATGAACTTTATTAATGAAAGAATTTTAAACTATGATGCTCTGTCATTTAGTTTGAAGAATATTATAGTTATTTATGTTTTTCTAATAAATAATGCTTATAGATCTAATAAAAGTAATTTAGAGGCCTTCATTGATAACATTCTAGTAAAAATTAGGGTTATACCTAGTCATCTTGTTAACATTATAGTGATGTTTTCTAACTATGAAGGTATAATATGAGGTAAAACCCATCTAAATGCATGGTTAGATGCATTCTATGAAAATTTCTATACTTTTTCCTCATTTGAGGACATAATGGAAAATACAGAATTATCTCAAGTAATTTAAAGACTATCACGAAAAAGTTATTCCATGTAATAAAAATTGATAAACAATTATCATATTTAAATTATGTGCAAATATCTCATCTTTTCAAGGTCCTCATAAAGTAAAAAACTTTTAAGTGGACAAAAACATTATAAAATTGTAGTCAAAGAATTAGAGTAATATTTAACCACTAATTATAGTTTGCTTGATATGAACTAGAGGATCCTTTATCAATTTTTTTATAAGTTATGATTGATCAATGATAATCTCAAAATTTATTTGGGAGAAAATTATTAAGAAAATTTTTTTTTTCTGCATTAGAATGGTTATGAATGTCTTGGTGTTGAACTATTTATTGATAAACAAACTAACATTAGTTTTCACCATTATTGATTGATATTGTTAATTTGCTCAACCACACTAGGCAAAGATTTTTACTAACATATTTCTCCAGTGTACTTTAGAAAATTGAGCTTTAGATAAACTTACTTTGTGGTCCATAGAGCCTAATAATACAAGATTAAAAATCTACGAAGCATCGTGATAAAAGTCATATTCTTATTGATTTCATTATATATATATATATAAATTAAAAAGTCCTTCCGAAGCGGGCAACGGGATTTCAATTCTGATGACCGATATATATATAGTGTAAGGCTTACAAATATTGAGAAGATGATAGTGAATGTACATGGATTATGTAATCTATTGGTGTCTCGTGAAACAATGGGAAGGTAGTTTATGTAGTGTTGAAGAGCCCAAAAATCTTAGTTATTCATTACGTTCTTAGAATTATATATGTTCCTGATAGGTATCAACCAAGTTAAACACAAAATCAGCTAACATGTGCTTCACCCTTGAAATTAGTGCAAAATACATATATTAAGTGTCAGCTAACATGTGCTTCACTCTTGAAAATGGTGCAAAATATTTTGTTTCTCTGACAAATTCTCAACCTATATTGTCAAATATTTTATTGAACTATGAAATTTGAGGTCCAATCCTAAGCATGTTCTTGATTTCAATGTCTAAATCATGCAAGTTTGAGATTACTACACTACCAAAAAAAAAAAAAAAAAGGCTTTTGTTGAACGTTATACAGGCATCGACATCAGTAAAAAATTTTGCTATAGTCTTTGCCACGGATTTTAAATCGCTGCAATTTCTAGTGCTGCAAAGGCTTTTAACAACGATTTTAACTATTTTTGTGCCTTTTTTTTAATATTCTTAGCAGCATTTTTTAAAAGCACCTTCAAATAACCATCACTAAAAATCTCTTTTTTTAGTAGTGTTAATATCCTTTAAGAGTTCTTAGCAGCATTTTTTAAAAGCACCTTCAAATAAGCATCACTAAAAATCTCTTAGTAGTGTTAATATCCTTTAACATAAAATTATATAATAAAACCCTTGTCAATATATGGACCTATCATATAACTTCTCTCTAAAAAATGTAAGTTTAAGGTTTGCCAACGCTCTACTGTATTTTTACATGCCACTTGATTACAAATGAGAATCTTCTTAAGAAGTTCTACTCAATTATCGTTATATAATAAAACCCTTGTCAATATATGGACCTATTATACAACTTCTCTTTAAAAAATGTAAGTTTAAGGTTTTCCAACACTCTACTATATTTTTACATGCCACTTGATTACAAATGGGAATCTTCTTAAGAAGTTCTACTCAATTATCGACATATAATGCTTACACCCATGGAAGTCTGAGAATTCTCAAAATAGTTATTCAAGGAAAAAAATTGCATTCAATTGATGGAAGAAATCTCATGAATAAAGCCCTTAGAAAAAGTTACAATTCATCTCTAATTCACTGAAAAGCAAGGGAGATGCTAAATGGTATTAATGTTTCAACTCTATAGTAAATTTATTTCTCACCTTGCTAGCAGCTCAACTTATAACAACTCTATTTTGCTTAATGTAGAGAGTAGACTTCGCTAATAACTTCTTCCCAATGATGATTTTTACACACACTATATGATTTATGTCAATCAGCATCGAAACAAATCCAATGCTAATAAGAGGATCCTTTGATGCTAAAATATTTAGTGTTGGGTTTGCGTCGAACATTAGATGTTAAAACCCTCGCCAGTAATGCAGTTAGAGTCGAAACATGTCTGATAGAATTAGTTTGCGTCGGAATTAGTGTGCATACATGTCGCCATTAACCAATTTCAGGAGCCCCACGCCAATGCAACTATTAACGATGAAACTTGCGTCGAAAGTAGCGGACGCAAAGATGCATCGTCGTTAGCATTGGATAGTATCACAAAAAGACAAATTAATTGAAGGCGGAATTTCAAATGCAGGTCCGAAGATAAACTGTAGCAAAAAGAAAAAAAAACGATCAGATCTTCACAACTTGGACACAACAAATACTAATTGCATAATGATTTATTCAACCAACATCACACCTCAAAACTTATTTCATAAACATGTGAGATCAATAAACATAAATTAACAAATATTTATATAAATTCATCAAAGTGTACATCTGAACATAGAAAACATCTATTTAGTAATTTGAAAGAATATGGTCGAGTCTTAATCGAGCTGAGTTTGAATTGTTCATCTAGTGCATTGGTTCATTTACAGCTCTAGTGGTATGTATGCAAATTGTCTAAAGAGTTCTACGTGCATGTTCTGACCCCATCAAAACTGTTTTTTTTTCTTGTCATAAATTAAGCATTTTTCTAAATTATCAACCACCAAAATCCACCAATTAGCAACAAAAAAAAATTGAAAGTAAAATAATAATAATAATAATAAACTTGAAATGAAGCAAATTAAAGTTATTTTACACCTAATAATTATAAACTGTAATATTGATATAGTTAATTCGATGCATCTAATATAGGTCTATAATCACCATTATCTTCCCTATGTATATATATATGGTATAAATCTCTTGTACTTGGAACCTACTAGTTATAATTTTGAGAGTGCCGGCCATGCATTGAATGATTATCATATACATATGGCAAGACAGTTATGTCATTTTTATGTATTTTGGGTACCAATTATATAAATTTGTTTTGGCTTTAGATAGTTTAACAAATTTTGAGTCAAGCTAAGGTGCAATCACTCTCTCTCCGATCAACAACAAGACATACTTTTATCCTCAAGAGTTTATGATATTTGCCTAATTGTCTTCTTCATCAAATTATTATTTTAAAACATTGTAAAACATATTATACATATAAATTTAGCTTTAATTATTTCTTTGAATTTTGCTCTTGAAAGTCCTCATTTTTTCTCATTAAAATAGGGTTGTAAGAAAAATTGAGTCGAGTCATACTGAGCTAAAGGTTATTTGAGCTCAAGCTCATTCTCCACATGTTTGTTCAAGCTCAACTCAAACTTCATTGAGCTTTTGCTACAATGGTCAGGTTTGATTGCGTTTACCAAGTGTTTGTTCATCAAAAACTTATTCCAATCATGTTTGTGCTCCGCTCAAGATCATTCCTATTGTGATTAAAGAGCTTTAAATGAGCAGCTCATTTGAAAATAATAAATATGATTTATTAAACCTTATTGATGTTGAGCTTAGCAAATAAACTTTTAATTGAACAGACTTAATAAACAAATTTATTAATTAAGTTAATTTTTATCCAACCAAGCTTATTTACAGAGCAGTTCTCCATTAGGTATCTTTTTCAACATCAACTTTCAATCATACATCAATACAATTCTATATTAATCATGTTCACACGCTTTATATTAAAATTTTAACAATTATATGCAAATCATAGAATGATCCGCTCCATTTTTTTTTATTTAACAACTCAACATTCATATATAGAAATGCTTATGAGTTCTATTAAACTGTCATGAATGAGAGAACATTACGTGCAAAATTCATATGTGTGCAATTTTCTTGTACATTAGTACTATGTATTGTATATATACAACAGTATTGTATAAGAAGTTCGCATTCATGCAAACTCCGTACCAAATACTTTTACGTTATAAATAACTTGTGGAATGCCCAACTTCCCTATGGCTTACCTAACTTCCATTAATTTAACCCTTGAGTCCTTTTCACTCCATTCCCTCCTTCACATGAAACGTGGACCCCACTCATCTCTCATATTTTCAAGTAGTGAAAAACGTGACTAAATAATAAGAGATCCAAGCATTGAAGTAACGAAACCTCTTCCTCCTCACTCCCAATCTATCCTCATGACTAAAAGTCACAACCTTCCTTCCCAAAATAGAGAAGCCACATTTTATTTTCTTACTGAAAAGGTGAAATTTACCACGTGCAAGCCTCATCCTCTTGCCTTCTCACCTTTCCCACGTGCTTCATTTCAACGGCTGCGATTCGATCTATCTATAATGCTCGTGCTCAGAATCGTGCACGTGCTGGATTCTTAAAGCCAACGGCCTCGCACGTACGGTCACATCAAACCTAATAGTTAGGTTTATATTACACTTGTCCCAGGCATAGAAATAGGCAAGGCATGGGAAAGTTAGGGTTTGGTTCTCCTCATTCAGTTATCTGGAGTTAATTAAGATTTATTGATTTGGACTAGAGAAGACAAGCATATATGCGCGCACGTGCTTGTTTGTTTATCGACGGCGATGGCTTGACAGCCATGCATTTCTTGCAAGGAACACACGTAGAAGGATGAAGAGCTAGCTGTGGTTTTCTGCTTGTTAATGGAGTTAGAAATATGTTTAGTGATTATGTTATTTTGCAAATTAAGATTCATGATTAGGTTCAGTTAATTATTTGTAATTATGTCTATAAGCAACTCTGGTAGTTAGATTTTGATCATGTAATCATCTTTATTCATTTAGTGTGAGTGTGATTAGTATTCCTAAGAATGTTTATGCATGGCTTTAATATATAACACAAATGATTGTCAGCTCTTAATTTGTGAAACTGTGATTAAGCATAAAAATTAAGTTGTTAATGAATGATACTATTGTTGCAATGGGTATGAAGTCAAATTCAACCAATGAGTTACTATAATTGAATTTTGATTTCATTTAATCAAACTGAATAAAACCTTGGTCATACTTTGTAAGAAAATATGATTAGACTAAAATGTATGGTTATAGCTTAAATTCTAATAGTTATAGCCGGCATGGTCGGATGGATAACATTTTTGCATGCGGTGGTGAAGTTGACAAGAGACTAGGTGGCACTGGTCCATTTATATTTGAGAAAATTTTATGTAATTAAGCATGATTAAAAGTATTATCTTTAAATCTCCTATAATCATAAATATTATAGATGCTTTAGCTTCTCCTAGTTTTTTTTATAATTAGGTTTGTACTCTCTCATTTAAGCATCTAATGTAGTCATTAGTTAAATATTAGATATGATTTAATAATATACTTAAAGGAATAAAATGTAGAATGATGGTTATCAAAGATTTTAGATATGATTTTTTTATTTTTAACTTCATCACAAGATTTATATAATTATTAAAATTAACATTTTATATGTAACAACATGAATGAGCAAGAAAAAGGTTTATGAGGCTTTTCCTAAGTTTACCATATGATGTTAGGCCAATCGTGATTGCAAGAATGAAAGAGCTCTGGATGTCAAATTTCAAAAGATGGTAGAAGTTAAAATTTAGACAAAGACGAGTTAGTTTATGGTGCAAATTTAAAACATCAATAAACATAATAAATACATTAGATTTTTACTAACGTCATATTACTAAAGGCGTACACTACTTAATAGTTTGTGTCAAATTATTGAGAACAAAATACAATCGAAGTTGGACGTCAGTTGTTGATGGGCATTATATTCCAGTGAATGCCAAGTTATATTAGGTGATGGTGATCTAAGTTAGATAATTTATGATAAGTGGATTCCATGTATCATTTATTAACAGAAGTCGAGCATTGGTGTTGTCAAATGACAGGCTTCAATCATTGATTTGGCATATATTGAGCATCAACCATTGTCAAATGTCAAATTTTGATTCATGATAGATATCAAGCATCTATTATGGATTGAGATTATACATTTATTTTAACTATGCATTATTTATTGATTGCAACATAATGTCTAAAATTAATTGCTGGGAGACATTCAATGACTAACAAGCATCTCGTCATAGTTATTGAGAGATGTCATATGCCACATATAAGAGAATGTCAGTGCTCAACACACATAATCCATTATGAATGCCAATTATTAACACTAGTACATGTTTGGATATTGGTCATTAGTGGACAATGAACAATACTTAATAGAAGACATTAGACGTTGGTGGGTGTTGGTTATATATCCAATGATTGGTGATGGCAATCAACAACAACTAGTTGATATACCTAAATATGAATATTTTAAAAAATGATAAACTTGGTTGACCAATAACCGATATTTATAGAAGTTGGCAAAGCAAGGATGATTAAGAATACTCAAATATATATCATCCAAACTTATATAAGGCGTTAAAGCCTTAAACTTCTCTAAAGGTTTAGTATTCAAAGAGTTCAAAATATGAAAAAAAATGAGTAGAAAGGGCTATTTATAGATTTTGAGGAAACAAAAGGAGGCATTTAGGCCATTATTTTGAATGATATTTAAATATTATTTATTTTTATTAACAATGAATGCACCAAATTTCTCCTCCTAATAACAAAAGACTAGAATGGATTTGCCCATATGATGTCCTAGTTTGGTGGTTGGTGAAGGTTATGATCAATAAACAAAATAAAATATTTTGAAATTTTCAATGTCACAAGCAAGGTATAATGAGGATTTGAAAATCAAATAGAAAGAATTATTTTGAAAAAAAAATTAAGTGTTTGAGATCGAAATTAGGATTGGTACGTATGAGCAAAGGTGACATGAAAAAATATTAGTTTCAAGTTGCTCCATCAAAGTCTTATAGAAGTGGCAATAATTTCAAGTAGTAAGAATAAACTTTGGATGGTTAAAAAACTAAAATTAAATAGACTATTATCCAATATCAAAAAATGAAATATGAGTCCTAAACTTGTAGTGATCACAAGCTTTAGAAGTTGAAACCTTCTTTTGGCAAAATAATTATGTGTGATCTAGTTTATTTCATTGTGATTAGACATCATAATCTGTCTGCTCAAGACAACTAGGGGTGGGAAGCTTGTTTTGGAAGGAGGAAAGGCCCACTAGTTAGTTTTTTTTTTTATTGAGCTTATTTGGGTTCTTCTTTTCACAAATTCCTATATTCCTAACATCTTTGGAATCATCGTGTTTAGAAGTCATTCAACTATGTTTGTTTGTGTTGTATTAGATACATATTTGTAAAAGGGGTAAATAAGTTATTTTTATTTTTTATTAGTATGTTATATTCCTTCATGAGTTCTAGAAGAGATTATGACTAAATTTTGTATGTGGAGTTTTAAACCTATTTCAAACCTCTTTTCTTTCTCCCCACCTATTGATAGTGGAATAATCCCTCTTCGTAGGGATAAATGAATTTGGCCCAAACCACGTAAATCACATCGTGCTTGATTGTTCGCTTGTTGTGTGATTTTATTTTTGATTTGTTCTGCACAATAATTATTATCATAACAAAATCAGGGCGATTTTGATAACAAGCATCAACTATTCAGATGCAACATAAGAAAAAGCACTGACACAAGACAAAGAGATCAAAATAAATTAAGTTATGATATATTGTGGAGCCATAGATAATAGCTTTTAGATACTTCAACATCGACCACAACAATTGAAAATGTGTCGATTCATCAATTGGTTAAACATCCCGTCAAGATTGATGAGATGAGATTTGATGACAACTGTAATTTTGACATGTGATAATGCGAGGTGATAAATGTGATGTGCCATTTGAATATGGAGGAAGTTCTTAATAACAATGAACATCCTGTTGAGAAGTTAGAAAAGTATTTGTCAAAATTGAACCAGAATGTTTGTGGTTTGATCCAAATTTACTTTATCTCAAAAGAACAAGTATAAGTTGATGATGGAGGTTTCTATTAGGAAATTTTTGGGAGAAGTAGGAGAAAAAATGTCTCACGAAGAGCATGGAGAATCATCTCTATATGAAGCTTTGACTCTACAGACTTTAGATGAGATGCAAGATTAATACAAATGAGCACTTAAATAATTTTACTAGGCATTTGATAGATCTATTGAATCTGGATGATTGAGGAGCTTGGAGATGAAGAAGTCAAGATACTTTTTTGTTGTTGAATTCACTCTTTGATAATCATCATAATTTTCTTTTGACACTCATTCATGAGAAAGAGGTCTTGAATTATCGTGATGTGACTATAACATTATTGAAATATGAGTTCCATCGAAGGAACTATGAGTCAACAAAGCTAGAGTCAGCTGAGGGACTTACACTCCAACATGAAAGATCTGAGAAGAAGAAGAATTGGACAAGAAGTCTCGTAGGCACGATCTTTTCAAAAGTGGGATAAGTCTCGTGGGCATGATCTTGAAAAAATGTAGTGAATTTTTTTAGAGAATTTCTATTAAAAGAAAGATTGTTTAAAGTATAAGGAAAAGGGATAGGGAGTCTCCTCTAAAGTGAAGGCCAAACTTATTGTTGATAAGTATGATGAGGCTTATTCATATTAAACATTATTTGCAGTCTCTCATAGTATGTATATAAATGATGTGTGTTGGATTAAAGACAGAAATGTTATTTATCACATTTATCCTCATCGAGAGTAGTTCTATACGTACAAAAAGCTTGATATTAGTGTAATGACTATGAAATATGATCAAGCTTATCATACTATTGATGTAGGGAGAATCTTTATCAGAATACATGATGATACTGTGATATAGCTAACTAAAGTTATCCATGTTTCAGATCATATAAGGAAAAACTTTATGTCAGTTATGGCCTTAGAAGCCAAGGGCTATAGGATAATTATTAAGGCATGTTTTTTAAGGATATATCATTGAGCACTAATTTTATGAAGGGATTTTTTCATCATAACCTGTATTATCTTCAGAGTAATACAGTGACTGGAAAGACTGTTATTATTAATAATTCTTTTGATGCCACTACGTTATTACATATGTGATAGCTCATGTTGGAGATGTTTCACTTTAGGCATTGGTGAAATAAGGATTGATCAAATGAGCGAGCACTTGAAAGCTCAATTTTTGTGAACATTCTTTGTTTGACAAGAAAACATTGTTATCATTTGATACTATAATCCAAAGTATAAATAATATTTTAAGATATTTTCACATTGATGTTTGGGGTTTGGTGAAGATAAAATCATACGACAGACGAATATATTTTATCTCTTTTATCAATAATTACTCCAGCTATATTTAGGTGTGTACATCATGAAGCACAAAAGTGAGGTGTTAGAGATTTTCATGACTTAAAAGAAGTTGATTGAGACTCAGAATGATAAAAATATATGGTATATCAATTCAAACAATGAGGGCAAATACAAATTAGATGCACTATGTTGATCTCACTTTTATGAGAACCACTTCGCTCTTTATTGAAACCTAGGATTTAGCCTTAGGGTTTCCTAGTGACATTCTTAGATGGCTAGAGATGGAACTCACCCATATAGGAATTATAACCAATCTTACACTCACTTAGGGTTCCCTGAGGTTAAGCCCAAATCCTTGACCTTTTGTTGAGATAATTGAAGGTCTAGTGCAGTGGAAGCCCGAGTTGACTTCCTGAAATTGGGGATGCCCAAGGTTGCCCATGGAGCTCAAAACCTTAGGAATTCCCCTAATGACTCATTGAATACCCCGGGGATTCCAATTGACCTAGAAAAATACCATTAAATAGAAGGCTAGGCCTAGGCCAATGGGAGGTTCTTACCACCTTACCCTAGAAGGCCCTAGAAAACCTACTCATTGAATACCCCGGGGATTCCAATTGACCTAGGAAAATACCATTAAATAGAAGGCTAGGCTTAGGCCAATGGGAGGTTCTTACCACCTTACCCTAAAAGGCCTTAGAAAACCCATGACATAGAATTTCAAACCAAAAAGGGAAGGAGTGATTCACCAAAGTCAATCCTTGATCTCACCTAAAGCTTTCCCAAACACCAATTAACCCTATAAATGACATGAACCCTAAACACATCAACTTAGCTCTAAGAAATTGAAATCACAAAGGGTCATCAAAGTTCAGTTGGGTCCAAGTCAACTTGAGTCAATTATGGAACAATTAAGTTCAATTGGGCCCGACTCAACTTGAGTCAAAATAAAACCTAACTTGATTCAAGCTATTAAGACCTAAACCACTTAGTAATTAAAATTGTTTTAGGGAGGCAACCATCATAATTAACCTAATTATTTAATTAAGCAAATTATGAAGGCTCATTAAACCTAATCTTTTAGGCTAAACCTAAAGACATTTCGGCTAAGCCTAATCTCAAAAGTCCAAGTTGCCATGTAGGAGCCCATGACCTACTTTCCATGGTCATTCCACATGGGTCAATCACATCCCACCATGACACCATTAACCCGCCATGACACTACAACTGAGCCCGCGTGCAAAGAGTAACGAATCGTGGCACTGCGTGGGAGTTTGACACGATGCTGACTAGTTTAAATAGGAAATTCACGTTTTCCAAATTATTTAAATCCAAAAAATCCTCTCCAACTTTAAAAATTCATAATTTTGCAAAAAAAATCATAAAAATAAAAAATTACCTCTGAACCCAATGAACAAAGGAGAAAATAATAAAAATAAAGATAAAGTAATTAATTTATATTTACTTTTTAATAATTAATTGACTCTGAAGATATTTTAATTATAAAAAATTGAATATAAAACATAAAAATATGAAATTTACAGGGTTTATTCTCTCACTCATTAGAATGTCCTTTGGTTTTTTTAAACTCAAAGGACCTCTCTAACATTAAAATACTTAATTTCCTACCAAAATTAAAATTATTTTGAAAAATAATTATAAAAAATAAAATAAAAATTAGAAAAATATAAATCAGAATGGAAACTAAAAAGAAAATTTAGAGCAGTAATCCTAAGCATTAAAAAGGCTACTTTCACCTTTGAAATTTTAAAAATGAAATTAGAATGCTAGGGGTAAATGTGTAAAATTACAAATTTTGCATTTTGGACCAAGTTGTCTCATAAACGTAAGTTAAACATAAAAATTAACTTAGAAGACATTGAGATCACTTACTAATGAAGACATTAAGAGATTAACCTCATCATTATAAAATCTCTTTAATGACCAACTTTAAATTTGATCCAGGTCTAACCCAGATTAGACCTAACCTAACTCAATTCAAATTAAAATTCAATCTAGGTCTGACCCCACCTAGGCCTAGCTTAACCTAAGAGACTTCAAACTCAATTTAGGTCTAGCCCCAATCTAAACCTAACTCAAACTAAATTCAACTTTGAACCCAACTCAGGTCTAACCCAAACTAGACCCGACTTAATTTACCTCAAATTCTAAACTTATCTTAAGTCTAACCTAACTTAGACTTAACTAAATTAAGACTTGATTTAGGTTTAACCTAACCTAGACTTGACTTAACCAAACCTTAAGTTCAGCATAGGTCTAATCCAATTAGGCTTAATCCAACCTAATCCAAACTCTAAACCCTAAAAAACTTCACTCAAGCCTAACCATACTTAGACTTGAGTTAACCAAACCCTAAAACTATAGCCTTCCTTAATTATAGCCCAACTTAGACTTGATTTAACTAAGACCCTAGACTCGACTCAACCGAGCCAACTTAAAATAAACTCGAGTCAACTCGACATAACTCGGGTTAACCTAAATAAACTTAAAATAAACCCAGGTTAACCCGACCTAACTTGGATTAACGCAAACCAACTTCGACCAATTCGGGGTCAACCCGAACCAAATTTAATCAAAATCGAATCAAACAATTCGGGGTCAACCCGAACCAAATTTAATCAAAACTGAATCAAACCGACTTAACTCGGGTTAACCAAAATCAACTTAAAATAAACTAGGGTCAACCCGACCTAACTCGGGTTAACCCAAACCATCTTAAAAAAAAACTCGGGTCAACCCAACCAAACGCAAGTTAACCCAAATCAACTTAAAACAGACTCGGGTCAACTCGACCTAACTCGGGTTAACCCAAATCAACTCTAACCAATTCGGCGTCAACCCGACCTAACTCGGGTTAACCCAAACTAAATTTAATCAAACTCGTGTCAACCCAACATAACTATGGTTAACCCAAATCAAATTTAAACAATTCGACGTCAACTCAACCTAACTCGGGTTAACCCAAACCAAAATTTAATCAAACCTGGGTCAACCCGACCTAACTCAGGTTAACCCAATTCAACTTAAGGACAACTCGACCTAACTCGGGCTAACCCAAATCAACTTTAAGCTTGGGTCAACCTGACCTAACTTGGGTTAACCCAAATCAACTTTAACTAATACAGGGTCAACCGACCTAACTATGGTTAACCCAAATCAACTTAAAACAAACCTGGGTCAAACCGACTAAACTCAGGTTAACCCAAACCAACTTAAACTCAAATTACCTAAGATAAGGAGTGTTTGACTTCTCATAAAAGAATAAAAGAATGCTTAACACATCTTGGAGACTATACTGGTTGAAATGCAAAATAAACATAAAATACATAACATAAATTTACCCTAAAAATCACTAAACTTAAACTACAATTATAAAATACAACTTGGTTTGAGAAGATTCTGAGGAGGTAACCCTTGGATGTTAACGAAGTACCTTTAAGTCACTCGTGATTAATCAAACCACAAGTCCAATGATCACGTGAGGACAAAACCATGAGATCTTGACCGGGTCATTCCAAAATAAAAAAAAATAAAAATAAAAATCACAAAAAATTAATTAGCTAAGATGTCTTAAGCAGCCTTAAATTTTTAACCCCCTAAAATCTGATAATGACATTAAAACTTAATTGTTACCTTAATGAACAAAGATCACTGAATGCAACTTTAACCTTATTATCTAGTTCTAAGAAGTTCTCTTGGATGACATAATCTATGGTTGCTGACAGGAATCTTACGGTCGGAGTTGGCTTGACCCCCTCTTTGGACAAAGTAGATCAGAGAAATCGACAAAATTGACAATCCCAGGATGATGGAAAGTCATGGGCATCTTGATCGAGTTGTCCTAAATAAAGAAAAGTAATCAAACTAAATGCACTTATGCTAACTCTATTTTTCGGAAATAACATACAAAATGCCACCTTAGATTTACTTTACATATATTAGGGTGTGCTAACTTTGTTTTGCAGGGATGACATACAAAATGCCGCATTAGATTTACTTTAGATGTTATTAGGGTGTGCTAACTCTATTTTATAGGGCTGACATAAATGTTGTAGTAATCTAGGTTCTTTTTCTTTGGATCTTCTTTTCTTTTGTAGAGTTAGGAGGTTTATGGTCAATTGTCTATAAATATCCAAACTATCCAAAAGAGAGCAAATCATCAATGGTAGTTCGGATGATGCTGGTTGACGAGTCTGACAAAAGTTAGGGTTGGCCCCCACAAATTCAATTTTTCTATATCCATTCAATGGGTTGTCCAAGTTATAGGTTGATATCTATATTTATGTCCTTTACCTGGATTATCAGTAAGCTCACTTAAGTATGAAACCTTCAAACCCAACCTAAATAACTTCAACTTAAATTTTTTTTACGAAAAGTGAAATTCGTAGAAACTATAAAAAAATCACTACATTCACAACCATAAAAACATCATGCATCTAAACAACCTTGATTGGCATCAAAAATAAAATTTAGTGGAAACTCATTTTTAACTTAGGAATATGAACGCTAACATGATCACTAGACAGATGTATGACATGTCGCTCCTGTTTTATGTCTTCAAACCCTCACTCATTGCACATAAAGGATGGTTCAACCCATGAGAACCACTACCTTATCAATTGAGCTCTACCCAAGCATACTGATTGACCTTATGAACATACCTTATATGCATCAATCATCAATGATTTTCATAGCCTGTTGCACTGCTTGCTTTGATGCACCCAACATTAATTGAATTTAAATATTTGAGCGTGGTGAGAAACAAGGACTTTTCAATTTGGAATTTCAAAAATATCTTCACATCAGTTTTATGACATTATGCATACCGTAGTCATCTAGGCAACTTGGTCGATAATCAAGTAATAAGGTGTATAAATTCTGATAAACAACCTACCCTATTTTGCATTATCGAAATAGAGTACGCATGGTTTTGAATGTGATAAGGTGATTTGGATGGTAGCCATTTCTAGGAAGGCTTTTAGGTCTGTTGAATTGCATAGGATAGGGTTTCAAAGTTTCACCTCTCTCAATGAACTTCACCTTAGGACTCCGAGGTTGTTTGTCTAGCTACGGTAAATCATCACTTGTATGCTCCTACAAGATCGTAAGCCATGTGGTTTAAGTTCCAATAAAACATCAGAGTAAAATATTAAAACCCTTCCATGAGAATGATAAGTTCAACCTTCTGAGGATGAAATCACAGCTTTAGTTAAGAGTTTTCTTAAAAGGCTTTGGTTACTTAAATGTAATTAACAATGCCCTTATAAAAAAAGGAAGATGTCAGATGATACATAAAAAATATATGCATTTTTAGACCCATATTTTATACCTATTTTTGATGACATTACACTTTAATGGAAGAAATTTAGATGTTTTCTTACAGGTTGTTGATTTTTAGGGCTTGAAGCAAAAACAAAGCAAAAAAGGATGAAATTTGAAGTCAAAATGACATTTTTGAAGAAATGTTCAGCATCGGCAGTGTCGACGGCACAGAACAAATTAACGCGGATATTTTTTTACTCTTTGCCTCAGTGTCGACGGCGCCAGACCAGTGCCGACGGCGCCAGACCAGCTTTAGAACCCCCTTCTTTAAAGGGTCAAGGTGCAAACCCCGTTTCTAGAAGGTTCGATGTATTTGGACGACTTTTTGAAGAGTTTTTGGATGCACCTCTTGGAGAACCGACCTTGGGCTCTATATGAGGCTGAATTTCATCATAAAATGGGCTTTTCTATGTTTTTCACTCCTCTACTTTCATTTTTTGCACCACATCATTCCATTCCACTTCCATATTGGAGTCAATTAGTGATTTTGTTTTCATAATTTAGAGTTTTTGTGGTGAGATTTAGTGTGAAACCTTCTATAAGAGTGTTGAAGAAGGAGAAAAGTGAGAGATATCTTCTTCCAGCATTTCTAAGGAAAGGCTACAAAGGATTTGCTTTGAGAAAGAGTTTTCAGATAAGTATTATTTGTTTATCAGTGTTGTATGAACTTTCTTTTATATATGAAATTTATGTTTTGTTATTTTTTTCTCATGAAGTCTGAGTAGTTACTTCTATCTTGAATTGTTAAAATGTGTTGTGAAACATATGATTCGGGAAATTGAGTATGAGTTCTACAACAGAGTAAGGATCGCATTTGATTCCATGAAGGAGAATATCGTTTATTGAATTAAGTGCAAATAAATAGGGAAATATTCTTTGTTGGGTGTAGAATTGGAGAACCTATAGGGTGACAGACTAAAATCTTCAATTCAGTCTTAATGTTTAAAAACGGAAGCGAGATCTAGCCTTCAGGTAAAGGGAAGTGAGAGCTCTGGAGTGGGAGCCGGTATCCTCCTAGCCTAGCCACGAATTTAGGGACTAAACACTGAGATTAGTCAATAATTTTCTATGTACTGTATCAGAGTAGAGAATTAAAATTGCTCATATTTGACACAATACATGTTATGAACATTTATCTCATCTCATTTTACCATAGCCTCATTGTAGTGAGAATGATTCTATTTCACATAAGAATCTCCGTTACATAAACATACTTAATAAATTAGTATTTACTGTTTTAAATTTTGCATATTTGATTTGATAATAGTTTATAAATTTAATTTTGATTACATTTTAATAATTGAAATTAGTGACAGTGATTTCAATTGACTTTCTGTGAATTTCCTAGCAAATTTGTCATTTCCAATTTAGACATTCCCCGTAGGATCGATATTTGGGGCTTAAATAGAAAGTCCATTATTACTTGATAACGATACGTATACTTGCGTAGAATCCGAATATTAATTGATTATATTTAATTAAATTTTACACAATCTATCGCAATAAAAAGTTGGATCATCAGAACAAACACAAAAATTTGAATCTCTGGTTGTGGGTTGGTTTCGTAGGGTCCTCTTAACGGATAGGCTTCCAAGGCATTTTTTCGGTCTGACTTCGGACTTACATCTTGGAGTTATCCATGCAAAGTTCACTTCATGAAAGTCTTCCACACACATTTTCTCATTTTCATCATCATAATGTATTGCTGCCTTTCGATACCTATCTTCTCTAGATCATACAATTCAGAAGAGAGTTTACTTGGAGAAGAGATTATACAACAATAGACAAAACGACGACTCCTCACCAAACTGATGAAAAGATTAGCAGGCTGAAAGGGTGCCTGACACGTTCTAACAAGAGTGCTAGAAAGATGGTATAGAGTACTACTTTACTATTTGGGAGACAACATAGTATAATGGGATGATAGAAAAGATCATGAATCATACTTTGGTGGAGATAGTTAGGTGCATGTCATTAAATGCTAGGTTGGATATAATATATTGGGTTTATGTCATAGACTATTCTCGTCACTTGATGAAGCATTTACTTTCTACAACTGTTAGGAAGAAGACCCCAAAGCAGATGTGGTTGGGGCATACTACTAGAGATTATGAGCACATAAAAGTGTTTGAGTGACTAGCTTACTATCATGTACAAAATAATAAAATTGAACCATGAGCAAATAAGATGATCTTCATTGGCTTCAAGCATGGAGTCAAGGGATTCAAAATTTATGATCAGATAAAGAGGAAGATTATAATTACTAGAGATGTTACATTTGATGAGACAAATTGTTAAAGCCTCAGGACTCAAAGCAGTTACAAAGTTCTAATGAGACCACAATTATTCAACAGACGTTGGAGTTAGATGCAAGTTTATTTATTTCATAGATTACATCTACTCCTACTCATGTACTTGATCAAGTTGTAGTTCAAAAGGTATTTATTAACAATACTTAGAAAGATGTGGAATAACATATTGAGGTTGAGGCAGTTAACTAGAAATCTATTGTTAGGAGCAGGGCTACGCGTCAAAATATCCAAAAACCAGCTTGACAGAGAGATCATATTACATTCATACTTTCAACCATAGATGCTAAAATTTCTTGTCACTACAAGAAAGCTATCAAGAGCTTAGATAGGGATTTTTGGAGAGAGGCAACAGATGAAGAGATAACTTCTCTTCAAAAGAGTTCTACGTAAATTTTGGTGAAGCTTCATCAGAAAAGAAAAGTCATTAGATACAAATGAGTTTATGTAAGAAAGAAGTAATCACATGAAGCTTATGTGCATTACAAGGTAATGTTAGTGGCAAAAAACTTTGCACAATAAGAATAGATTGTATATGATGAAGTGTTCTCCCTAATGATCAAGCATCCATCTATATGTGTTCTCTTAGCGCTTTTAGCATAATAAGGTCTAATTTTGGAGCAATTTGATGTGAAGACTATGTTTCTAAGCTGGGAATTAAAATGATATTTATATATTATAGTCGTCAGATATGGAGCCCCAAAATGCTTAGTTTGCAGACTGGATAAGTCTTTATACGGGGGATGAAGTAGTCACCAAGTTATTGCTATAAGCAGTTTGATTAACTCATGATGGGACAAGATACATAAGGAGCCAATATGATCATTATGCATATTTAAGAAAATTAGTCAATGGAGAGTTCATCCACTTGCTTCTATATATTGATGACATGCTTATTGCATATATTAATAAAACTGAGGTTAACAGGATGAAGAAGCAAGTGTCAAAACATTCTGAGATGAAGGAGTTGTGTGAAGCTCATAAAATTCATGGCATGAAGATTCTTAGGGACAAGACAGTTGAAAATGTTTGGCTCTCACAAAGAGCATATGCTCTAAAAGTGCTGAAAGAATTTGGGTGATGATTCGAGCAAACTGGCGAGTCTACCTATTGCACCTCACTTTTAATTGAGTTAAGATTATTATCCTAAAGATGATAAAAAAAAGAAAAGATAAGTGGTTGGCTCCTTAAGCTAGTATAATGGACTAACTAATGTATGTCATGTATTGTTCTGGACTAGATATTGCACAGTCCACTGGTGTTGTGAGTAGGTTCATGCATGATCCAAGACAAAGTCATTGGAAGATTATGAGATATCTGAAGGTTACAGTTAATTTCAGCTTAGTTTTTCAGATGCAATTGTTGATTTTCATGTAAGTTATACTAATTCGACCATGCAAGTGATATGAATAAACAAAGGTCTATGTGTAAGTTATACTAATTCGACCATGCAAGTGATATGGATAAACAAAGGTCTAGATTGACTATTGATTCACATTGGTAGGAGGTCCAATTGTTTGGAGATTAGCTCTTCAGTCTATTATTATTTTCTCTACTACGGAGACTGAATGCATGCCAATCACATATTTGATGAAGAAAGTGATATGGATGCAAGTCCTACTAGATGACTTGGGAGTTGATCAAGATTCTCTAACGGTTTCTGTGATAGTGAGAATGTGATATTCTTGGCTACAAATTTATTCATCATGCCAATACCAAGCACATTGATGTGAGGCACCACTTTGTTCACGACTTGATTGATGATGATAATGTTATGTTAAATAAGATATATATATACAAAAGAGAATCCAACGAACATGCTCAAAAAGGTACCGTCAGTCAATAAGTTTATCTACTATAAGAGTTTGACAAACTTATGAGCTTATGATTGATTGCTCATTCAAGTATTTTTTTAAGAAAATATACCATGCTTGATCTCTTTGGGAGGGAGGAACATAGACAACCATTTTGATATAATCGTTTTGGTGTTGGAGCTCATTGTGATCTTCTCCTACTTATTTGAAAGTGAGAGAAGGGGTGAAGTTATTTGTAAAAGAAGGTAATGTCATTTTTTAATTTTTATTAGTATGTTATATTCCTCTTTTATTTATATGAGAGATTATGATTGATTTTCTATGTGGAATTGTAACCCTATTTCAACCGTCTTTTCTTTCTCCCAACTTATTGATACTGAAATAACCCATTATTATGGATGTAGGTAGATTTGCGTCGTACCACATATATCACATCTTATTTGATTGTTTATTTGTTGTGTAATTTTAATTTTTCACATTTTATTTGCAACAATTTGATCATCTAAATGCTTTTCAGAAGTTTTTCATCATCCATTTAAGTGCATTTTTACGCAAATTCAAACTCATCCATACATTCTTAATATTAGTAAAATGGATAAAATTTTATTTTCCAAGCACTAAAAAAATTTTAAAAAAACTCAACCATCCTCAGATTTTGATTGATTTTTTTCCTTGTAAAAGAAGGTAAACATGTCATTTTCTATTTTTTATTAGTGTCATAATCCTCTTTTATTTATATGAGAGATTATGACTGATTTTTTATGTGAAATTGTAACCTTATTTCAACCGTCTTCTCTTTCTCCCAGCTTATTGATAATGAAATAATAAAATGAGTTAAAATTTTCTTTTACAAGCATGCAAAAAAAAAAAAAAAAAAAAATCAAAATCAACCATCCTCATATTAATTTGTGAAGCGGTTGATATTTTATTTTATTTTTCTTAAGATGAAATCTCAGTATCATATCAACTACATTAAGTGATTTGATCAGAAATCTTCTAAAATAACCTAACAACTAGCCTTAGAGGGAGATTTTAGAGTGAATAATTTAATTCCAACTACAAGAAGATAACCCCAATCGAGATGCTAACAATCTAATATAGTTAGGTGCTTATAAACTAAATGGTAAATACATATTCGTCAATTATCAACCGTCGCTTAAGCATCCAATGGACATGATTTTACTTTGATGTGAAAGTAGATGATGGATTTTAGACCACAAAATCTTAACTAGTAAGTGGTGGAGTGAGGAGCATTGGTGGTGGCAGAAGTCTAGAGATACTCAACATTATTGAGAAAAGATATGTGCTTTGTACTTGGTACATAAAGTAGAAGTATGATTGATGATTCCAACTTTGTCAGAATCAATCATGATGATAATATTTGCGATAATGCAAGTAACATAAAACATGGAAGAAGTTGAGATAAATTAAAAAAAGGTAAACATGGAAAATAAATTAAAATAAGAATTTTAATTATATCCATTTATTTGTGTTAATTTTAATGAACAATGGCCAATGGACATCTCTTTCATATCATTTTATCTGCAGGCTGGTTATAATAAAGTTGCTGAAAGTAAGATTTGTTGATATATTAATTGTTGAATTCTTGATTATTCATGAACCGTGTCCAAGTAATGGAGTATAAGTAAGGAGAGAGATGAATGAGCAATAAAGAATAGTAATCTGTGTGTATCTATTCACAAAATAATTTTTCTGTCTATAGAAGAAGAGATACAATACGA
>NW_018164901.1:117253-139297 GCF_001263595.1 Phalaenopsis equestris
TTTTTTTTAAGAGATTAGGTTTATAAACATTAATTATATAAAATACAATTTTAATGAATTTTAAAGTAGATAAGTCCGAAGGAGAAGAGCACTGATTAACATCTTGTTAAAATATAACACAGATGACTCCCTAAAGCCACACTAATTCTGGAGCTAAAAGACCTAAAATGAAGATACCTCAGACTACCATGTATAAGAGAACATTATAATGATTCAAAGTATACTTATCATATTATGCAAAATTCCAGTCTTTGAAAAAAATGCTCCCAACAAAAAGTTGAAAGCAGTAATATAAATTAAAATGCAAAGTTGGATATAGGCTAATAAAATTAAAAAGGATATAAATAAAATAATAATAATAAATTAATAGTAGATAAAAACTTATATATATATATATATATATATATATCTCACATTCCCCTTGCACATGTTGCACATGATAGATTATTTATTGCTTTTTTTGCATTGTTAAAAACAGTATTGCTCAGGCTCTATTGTCCATCTGACAAGTCCACCCCATACTTAAACCCAACCAAATACATTACTCTTAAAAAAGAGAAAAAAAATCTGCCCCATATAAATTGCACAAGCCATGGCAGTAAAAAGCTATATTTATACTGTAGATATTCATCATAATATCAATTTATACATAAAAAAAAAAAAAAAAAAAAACTAGTCATCTTCACCAGTCAAAGCCACAAGCATCATAATTCATTGAGGAATCTCTATGAACGCCATTGAAGGACTGCGTGGACCAGAAATCCTCAACACTCAAATATGTCCCACCAAGATTGCTTTCACTGTATGCAGGAAAGAAAGGTTCTTGTGGATTGGCATTTGGATAAATGGGATGGCTTGGCTGTGCTCCCATGGCTTCCTCAAGGCCAACTCTTAAGCCTGTATTGTTATAAGAGCTACCTTCATCATTTGTTATTGGGCTGCTGGAACAACCGACTGATTCGCCATCTTTAACCTTCTTCTGGATTCTAGTCCTCCAATAGTTTTTTATCTCATTGTCAGTTCTTCCTGGGAGTTGCCTTGCGATTTTGGACCACCTTGTCACAAAAATTAAAAAAAAAATTGGTTTTTAATTAACTAGAATGATTTGTTAAAGATGCATATAGGTGTTGGGTTAAGTGGGAGGAATGATTAGATGAGTGTGGCTAGCTCTTGAATGTTATCTTATGATCCGTATCTTAGATGATGTTTCGTAGCAAGTTTTGCGTAAAGATTTAATAGAAATCCCATCAAACACAAAAGATAGGTTAGAAAAATCAAACGCTCCTTTAAATGTAGTTTCCTCTCGTTTCTTCTGTCTATTTTACGATGTAAATTTGGATTTACTAGATCCAGTTATTTGATGCAAGAATTTAAGATATTTAGCTTAGGATGAAAAATACTTCGAAGGGATTTATGCAAAACATGTGACATTGATTTAAGTGGATTTAATATTAATTGAACCAAACATTATTTTGAATTTAACAACATCTAGATTTGATAAATATGGATTTACTGGATTCATTAATCCTATTTAACTTAAATCCTAGTTCCGGCCAAACACCTTCTTAGTTTGCATTAACTTTTTATCATTCTATAAAGTTTTGATAGTACAAATTTATGATTTAAGCTTAGTTCTAAGATGTACTTACAAAATAACATTGAAAGAGACACTAAAGATGTTACACACCTTGGTCTATTGCAAACTAAAAGCAAAGCTCAATCATTCTAGGAAATGACAAAGCATTAAGATGGCACCTATCGTGAAGATGAAGGAATTTCCTTAAATAGTTTTCTTGCTAAATAATTCTTTTGCTCACAAAAAATCATTGCCAAAAATGTAAGTAGCAGCGAAATAAATATATAAGGGTTCGTTTTTCATTAATAGGACCCGCGACAATTGCCAAAGCCATGTTCATTAGTTTATAGAAAATATCTTCGTAGGGAGAAAATATTACATATGTTATACATACTTACTTACGATAGATCAGATACTGTGTATTTCAATTTTCATGAATCCAGTCATCGTCCGCACATACTTATAACATATGTAATATTTTTTTCATCATAGACATGCACTTCAACGAGCGAGCGAGTATATATTCAATTCTCCCTTTCAATTGTTTGTTCGAGAATATATTTCACGACATGATGATTAATGTGAGTGCTATCTTTTAACGGGACCAATATGATCACATCAATAGTTCTTTCCACTTTGCTTTGGAATTCTCTCCAACGTGTAGAATTACAAGCCACAGGTGACATAGCGATTTTAGTTCTATCTTTTTATGAAAATGGCCATTAAAATTGAGATTTTTCGTTCATATTTATGCCTTGTAATTAAATCTAAATATCAGAAACTATTTGATTGTGACACCTTACGGCTATCTGTAATAATGCAATGGCCATGAATATATCAGAAATTGTTTTCCGTCTCACTTTCAAGAAAAACATCTTACATATAGAGTCTCTGGATGGATGCACTCTGTGTCCGGACTACAATAGCACAACACCACGTGTATTTCAGTGGGTCCTCCTTTTAAAAAATTATAAATTTATGAGTCAAAATTCTATGATTTTCTAAATTTTATGCACTTGATTTAATTTTATTGGAATAGTTTATTAAAATAATTAATGATATGGATCATAATTTATATGAAAAAAGATTAATATAACTCAAAACTTTTAATAAGGATCACAAATCATAGTATATATGCTTTATATAAAAGGAAAATGATTCCCTTTTGTTTTTTGGCAAGGCGAATTATTGTCATGCATACAACGGTTTTGTAATTGTGAGTTGTCTAATTATTAAACGTGACAGTTTGTAATTTTATAAAAATAAATATTTGTTATTTTCTTATTACTATATAATTTGTTCTTTCAAATTTGGATTTATTTTAAAGGATAATTAAATTCTGGCCTATAAAACATACATTAATACTTGTGTCAATGTTCCTCACTCTTTAATCTTTCCTCGTCATGAATTCGAGAAAATATTGTGTCTGAACATCCGTATGTCAGGACGATAGTATGGATTCAACCACGTCACCATGCACAATAGCATGTGTTCCTCACTCTTTAATCTTTCCTCGTCATGAATTTGAGAAAATATTGTGTCTGAACATCCGTATGTGAGGACGATAATATGGATTCAACCACGTCACCATGCACAATAGCATGGTTGAGTCTACATGGGACTATGATGTCAAAAGCTAATTAATCAAACGTATAAAAAAAGCTCACCTGTTTCCCCACCTTGAATGAAGATCCATGATCAGCAACTGCTCCTCAGGTGTGATGTTCCCGCGGCGCACGTCTGGCCGGAGATAGTTCAGCCACCGAAGCCGGCAGCTCTTTCCAGTTCTCTTAAGACCTTATCAAATATACACATGATATCAACCAAAAGGAAAATTTATATATGTATTAGATAGAAACATAACATGTATCATGCATATATACATGCATGTAATGAATATGTACCTGCAGATCGAGCAAGATTGTTCCACACCCCCTCACCATGAATGGCTATGTAGTTGATGAGTATGAGGTCCTCCTCCATTGTCCATGGTCCCTTCCTCACTATCTCGGCCTCCTCATTGTTGTTGACACTCTTATCTACGCTGTTGGGTTCTTCTACATCCCCCATCATGGTGGAGAGAGAGAGAGAGAGAGAGAGTAGAGAAGGTGCATGGGAGGCTTGAGGTTGTTGAGAGATTTATAGAAAAGATAAGCACGGGTTTTGCTTTTAAATATCTTCATTAGTCTTTAAGAAAGTTTTAATTAAAGGAGATTAAAGTGAAGAGGTACGATCCTAATTGCTAAGAAAAGTAATCTAATTAGTTGATAGTTGATTTTCTTACCACATAATTCCTATGTTTATTTACATATCTAGCACCTAAAGTCTTATATTTACACTTATACCAATTTGAAGTCGTAACATATGCATCAAAAGTGTTCCACATTTGAAAAAGTAAGTAATAGTGATATTCTTAATGTATTATCAAAGATTTAAGTGGTAAGCATCATGTAAATATGAAAATTTAGGTGTTAGATATATAAATACATAAGAAAATACCCCCATTCATTTTAAGATTGAAAGGATATTTTCATAACCAAGTTGAGAATATAAAATAATGGCAATTTTACACCCAACAAAAAGGAAAAAAATGAAAAATTAAAACCGAAGGCTAATATCAAAAGTTAAAACTAGACATAAACAAATGAAAAATTAAAACTAGACATAAACAAATAAGTTTTTCATGGACTGGCCATCTGAAAGGCGTAGAAAAATGCCCAGCCCGAGCTTTGTCTCTCATCTTTTTCTTTTTCTTTTTTTGACTATCGTTCTATTTCTTTATGTAATACATTTTATAAATTTATTGTTATTTTATTGGCTGAAAACTTAAATGATTCTTTCTAAGATCAGTCATCCTGTCTAAGCTACTTTTATTAGTTATCATGATATTACTGATAATATTATTTTAACAAATCAGCTTTTCTATGAATTTAATTCTAGTAATAACGCCAAAATAATTTTTGCTAAAATTGATATCATTAAAACTTTTGATAAGGTTAATAGGATTTTTTTGTATAAAAGATTACAAGGGTTTGGTATTCCCAATATTTTCATTAACAGGATTGTTGTTTATACTTGTGATGCTAATTTCTTTATTATTATTAATAGTGAATTAAAAGATTATTTCTCTTCTTCTTTGGGGTTAAGACAATGTTTCCTTTTTTCCTCTTGCTTATTTGTTATCTTCATGGATTCTTTCTGTTATGTTTTATAATCATTTGTCTAGAAATAACTATGTTGATACTATAGATCATTTAATTTATGCTGATAATTTTTTTCTTGTAAGGCTTATCATCATCATGTTTAATTTCTAATACTCCAATAATTTTAGTAAAGCTTCCTGTCTTTATATAAATATTTCTAAATATGTCATTGCTTTCTTTAAAACTGTTGATAGTAATCTTCATTTGCACATTTGTAATTTATGTGGCTTTTCTATCAAACATTTACCGTGGGATTACCATGGTGTTACCATAAAACCTTCTAAGTTGGTCATTGTTGATTGTCATAAATTTATTGATATAATTTATTTTTGGCATGCTGGTTGGAAGAAAAAACTTTTATCTGTTGGCAGTAGATTTCAACTTATTAAATCCATTATTTGGAGTTATTTATATTATTAATTTTGTTCTACTTTATTATCAAAAGATTTGAGGAAGAATATTTGTACTTTAATCTCCAAATTATTACTTAATAACAATGATTCTAAGATGTTCCATATAATTTCTTAGAATAAAATTATGTTATCTAAGCAAGTTGGTGATTTAGGTCTTCCCTTTCCCGACTAAAAATATTATGTGTAAAATAAAAATTATTTAAAAATTTTATAATCTTATTCTTATTTGAGAGAATGGTTATTCAATCATTATTGCTTTATTTAGAGAAACACTCATTATATATCTACTCTTTTTTGATAGATCTTATCAGAATTACAAAAAAGTTTAGAGGTTTCTTAAGTTTCAACGTTATTAATAATTGCCACATATTTTTTTATGTTAATCCTTGGTTTAATGAGATTTCTCTTAATGATTAGTTTGGGGATTCTATTTTTATTTTGTTTAATTTTCTCCTAAATATGAAACTTAAGGATATTATTCATAATGATCATTGGAATTTTTTATCAAAATCATAATGCTCATGAATTTTGCATTGAAGATTTAAGTAAGATTCCTATAACCAATTACCTTATTTTTGGAATAATGATTATATATATTCTCATAATTTTGTTTATATTGTTCTTTGGCTCATGAATTTTGCATTGAAGATTTTAAGTAAGATTTCTATAACCAATTACCTTATTTTTGGAATAATGATTTTATATATTCTCATAATTTTGTTTATATTGTTCTTTGTTTCTTATTCTTCTATTAATTGGTATAATCTGCTTGGTTTAAGGTTTTTCTTATAGAAAATATGCTCTTCCTATAAGGAATGTGATTATTAAAGGGCTCAAAACTTGTGATATTCTCTCATTAAGAGGGATGCATGTTAATTTCACTTGTGTTTTATGTTCGAATGAACTTGAAACACATGATCATCTTTTTTTTCAATATCATTTTTCTCACTTGCTTCTTACAAGATGTTTATCTGATGGTAGTTTTTTTTACTGCTTATAGTAATATTATTCAAGTTCTGTATCATTCTAAAAGTTTGACTTGCAAAATTTGTAAGCTTTTTAAATTTTGGTTTTACAAGTAAATGCTTATGTTATTTGGTATGAGAGAAATACTAAAATTTTAGAAATAATCATACTTATATTGATTACAATATTCGATATATTTGTTGGTTGATCAATTTTAAGAGAAAAAAAGTAGAATTTTAAAAATTAAATTTTTTATTCTCTGAGGCATCTCTACAAATTTTAATTTTTAATTTTTTTTATGTGGATTGATCTTTTGAGTTCTTGTGGAATGTGGGTTATTGTGTTTTTTTTTCCTTGGTTTGGTTTTTAGTTGTGAGTGTTTGGCTCTGTTGGATTTTACTGTGGTTTTCTTAATCCTGGGTTCTTTTTTTCTCTTTCTGCCTGCTCTGCTATTTTGGTTTTCTTTTTGGTTGTCTATGTTGGGGATTTGTTATTTCTTCTTCTTTTATATTTTTTTCATATATTTCATTGATAAGCAAGTTACTACTCTTGGTTCTTTACTTTATTTTGGTTCTTGTTATGATGTACCCAATCCAGATTTTGAGTATTAAACGTTCTTTTGGAAATATATCCTAATTTTCTCTTATATAATGTTTGCTTCATGAAACTTGAAGGGAAATTTTTTCATCGGTTTAATGAAGCTTAAACTTATATTTGAGATTTGATTTGACTTTTCTCTCATTTTAAGGGTGACTTTTGTGTTTAAGATCTAACCATGAGTATAAAACTTGTTGTTTCTTTGATTGCTTTAAGAATATATTATTCGAGAGATTTGTTTTTCATCGTACTAAGAGTTTACTTTCATTGAATTGGTTGAGTCTTACGGTTATGGATTTGGGGTTCTTTTTTTATTATTATTATTTGTTTTGATTTGGTTGGTTTGTTGTTTTTGATTTCTACTATTTCCCAATTTCCTTTCCTTCTTTTATTTGCCTTGATTCTTTAATTTTTCTTATTATTTGGTTTTTCCCCTTACATATCACATCAAAAATATCACTTCTTAAGCTTTAAAAAGTGAAATGTATCTCTTCATGCTTACTTGAAGTGGCACATACGTAAAGCTTAAAATTTAGGAGTAAGATATGTAAATACAAACGAACTAAGTGACATGTATGTAAATCTTCCTTAATAAACATTTTATGAGGTTAATCATCATTATATAAACTTATTTATAATTATCTTTTAATAAATTTAAAAAATTTTTTTGTGTTTGGCAGGGTTTAAATTAAATTAATGCTTAAATCTATTAATAGAATGTTACCAAATACCGCCCAAGAACAGTCCTAAATAAAAGAGACTAAATGATGCAAGATTGTTTTTGGGTGGTCCAACAAGCGACCGTACTAGTGATTGGAACCATAACTGTAGGGTTGCTTGCTCAGGGAGTGTTCCTACTTTATCTAGAAGTGCGATCTGCCTAACTGGTGTCATCCAGTTACTGACTCCGCTTAAACCATCTTAAGGATTTGGCAACAAACAATGGCGAATGCGAATGTTGCCGAGGAGGTTAATTATATGTCTTTTGGAGCAGAGCATTAGGAGACTAGATGTTGAATGGTAAGCTGTAAAATGTGTGAATTGAACTTGTGATTTAAGCAAAATAATTTTCTCAACCATTGAGTCCGCAGCTCAGTGGTTAGAGTGTGCTGTTTTTTCAATGTTGCAAATTGGAGCCACACCTTTTATGAGTTATATACATCATTATGAAAAAATCTAAAATTTTGTTGCGGTTAGTCATGGGGCTTAGTGGTTTAGAGGTCTTCTTCCCTGCAACATGCCTTTTGCTAGAGCAAATCCGAGTACTGGAGCATTATAGAAAGATATGTGGCTCAGCCGTTGGGTGAATGATGCAAAAAAATCCATTGGCTAAAGCTGAAGAAGTATACAATAGAACTAAACTAAGGAAACATTTGATGAGGATAATAATGAGGTGGGTCATGAGTATCATTGGACGGGAGCCAGAAGATATTACTAGCTTATGGGCATCATTATCGATTGACATTAGGGGTGCACAATAATTGGTTTAAACTAGAGAATTGAACTGAACAAAGCGTATTTGATTGACTTGGTTGGGTTGATGAAATCACATTTTCAATTTTTATTTCAACTCGAGGGTTATTGGATTTCGGTTATTGGTTTAATATGAAAAATACAAAAGTATGACCTAAAAACTAAATTATGCTACGATTAAACTAAATTCATCAATCAATTTGTTTAATAAATTCGTTAATGATCAAATTGAATTGACCAAATGCACTCATTTTCATTAGGACAAAATTTGGTTAAACTAAAATTTGTATGAATAAATTGAATTATATTTCTATTCAATTTGGTTCAATTTTATTCTTATACAGTCTGTTCGATTTTATTAGTTATTTATTTTGATTTTGATTGGTTTGATAAAATTTTTAACCGATTGGGCCGAATCAACAGTTTGCACAACTTTTGTTGACATAATGAAAAAGAATGCTTCTTAAAATAATTTTTAATCATAGCATGTCATAACTATGACGCGTGAAGTAAGATTATTTTCTCTAACTTTTCTTGTACAATAATAGCCAACTTTAGAATTGCACCATCACAAAATTGCAATAAATCAACCGTCATCTCGTCGATTGTAAGAAAAAAAATCCAAATTTTGAGTTTCAATGTTAGGAAAATTTGGGGAAGCCAAGAATAATTAGTTTCCAAGTTGAAAAAAAAAATCCAAAATAAATTTGGACATAGTATAATAGGAGGATGTTAACAAACTATGAAATAGGCATGATTAAATTACATAATTTGCCCAGGTGTCAAGTCATAGTTGAATGATCTTTGGGTCATTGGATCTCTCTTTTCGAGAGCTTAACCTGAATATAAGCATGCCAAATTCATGTTCATTTAGGTCTTAATTTCAATAATTTTATAGTAAAACTGAGCATCTCGAGAAGATGAATTTAATGAAGTTTAGAATGATCCAATATGAATCTACATAAACTAGATCAAACATTTGAAGTGTTGTTGAATGCTTTGGTGCATCAATTAGAAGGCAAAATAATCTTAAAGTTTAGCGCCTCTATATTCAAATTGAGTGTATTGGCGGGAGAAATCTAATGAGCTCAAGATCATTCAATTCCAGTGTCATTATAACACTTAAATGTTGCAAAAACGACGTGTGATCAATGGAATCAATGGGGAACGCCTATTGGAGTGTTTTGGGAGATTGCCCAAATTTTCAAAATGACTTTCTCAAAAACTATAAATAGATCCTCATTCTTCACATGAATAGGGGGGAGAAGAGAAGAGAGTGAGTTGACTACTAAAACTTAACTCTTAAAGCTTAGATGATTGTTGCTAGTCACCCGAGTTCATCACCAACCACCAAAAGTCATCATCAGCCACCATAGATCATTATTGATCATCAACTATTATCGACCAACACCAATAATTGATATAGCACACTACGACCATTATAACCACCCACTATAACTTTTGAAGCCAACTATTGCTAGTACAGCCACCAACTACAGTTCTTATAACCCAATTATGGATGTTGTAACTAGAATACAATTACAACATTGTGATCTTCTGTTTTTCTATCTCATTTTCCTTAACTTAGAAGAAAAGTGGACATTTATACTACTAATTACACAGCTGATTATTTTAGTTAGGTTACGCCCCTTGTTTTATTCCCTTTGCAGAGTTTTTCAAAGAACAACAACACTTTTACACAAATCAGACTTACTTCCCCATCCCAAGGGAGAAAAATAAAGATTACTCACTACTCATTGCTTGGACACACCAATACATTCATTTGATTAAATGAGAAATCAAAATGCAGGAGTATTGAAAATAATATATTACAAAAATTACAGAAAGAACTTATCTCTCTCTTCTTCACAATTAAGAACAGATGGAAATATAAGCACTTGTCTCTCAAAGTCTCTCACTCCATAAGCTTTTTTTACTGTCAAGGCAGAAGAAAAACAGAACTAAAGCAAAGTAGCTTTTCCAACTTTGTCTCCCTTCTTTTTCATATATGCCTCAATATTCTTCCCATGATCCCATGATCTCAAAGTCTGAACTGCTCTAAGTGCTAATTTCAATTTTGGGCATCTAGGCGCTCAAAGGCTGGCGCGGCCAAGCTCCTTGTTTGGATTGCATAACTTGAGCTTAAGCACCCACTTTCACGACGCCTAAGCGCCCATTGTCGCGGCACCTAAGAGCCCATATGATGGTGCCTTGGATCCATGCTTTCGGATTTGCGGCTTGGTTTTGACACCTAGATGCCAATGGCCATGTGCATAAGCACACAATAACCAAATTTTGCTCCAATCTCCAATTCGTTCCAATTTGATTCATAATTGTCCACTCCTTGCTGCAACCTACAAAATCAACAAAAATCCTTCCTCAAAGTGCAATTGTATCATAAAAAATATATAAATACAAACAACATTAATTGCCAAATTGTCAACATATCCCTTGACTATTATTGTTCCAATTTAAATTGGGATGATTCTTCTAACCAAGGTTATAAGTATTGGAATAAGGGTTATTATACCTATTTTGAATGGCTTTCAGGATCTCGAGAGGCAAAGCCTAGGATCCACCAGTTATCCATATGAATTTTCCTCTTTGATTGATGGTCCTCGTGACTGATTCAAGCCTAGTTGGTCTAACTTTCTAGACATAGCAGCCACCTGAGAAGTCAAAATATAAAGAACATCTGTGTTCTAAAAGTCGACTACCTTCCTATGGTTGGTTCTATCACAATGCCATTGAAAATTATTAGTCATCATCTCGTCAATCAAAGAATAGACTTTATTGATGGGTCTAAATATAAGAGAACCACCTGTGGCAGCATCTAAAGAGATCTTACTAACCCATTATAAATGTCTGAATTATCAACTAGTTTAGCAAAGCATGGTGGGGGGCACTTTTTAAGGAGTTCCTTGAATCTTTTACAGGCTTCATAGATAGATTCACCTTCATATGGCAAAAAGAGGTTATGTTGTTTCTAAGTTTGGTCATTTTCAAAGGTGGAAGCACTTTGCTAAGAATTTATGGGTCATGTCATTCCATGTCTTGAGTGATCCAGGAGCTAAGGAGTTTAGCCATATTTTGACTTTATCCCTCAAGAAGAAAGGGAAAAGCCTGAGCCTCATGACTTTGTTGGAGACTCCGTTGTAGTGAAATATAGCGTAAAGTTCTAAAAAGCTCACTAGCTATAGGTTAGGATCTTCAAAAATGTCCACCCAAACTGATTATTCCACACCATTTGAATGATAGCAGGCTTCATTTCAAAGGTATTTACGTCTACAACGGGAGTATGAATATTTAGATGTATTTCATTTACCGTAGGGTTGGTATAGTCTCTCAAAGGTCTAAGCATGTCGTGTTGTTCATGGGTCTCTTGTTTATTTTGAGTATTATTTGCCATTTATGCTAAAAGTTGTTGAAGTCTTTTTTGTTTTCTAATTTTTTTTAACATTTCTCTCAAGCTAAGAGTCGTAGGGTTTGAGTCCTGAAGGTATTTAGCTACACATACACTAACCAGGTTCAACTAGGAAGGTAAGCTGAAGTTAAAGAGAACAATATAAACAATAAAAACAAGCACTCACTATATAGACTCTTAACAACTAGACTACGCGATCAAACAAGTAAACACCATGTATTATGCAAAAATTAAAAGTAAGGAACAATACAAGTTCACAATCAAACAAATTTAAAATCAGGATGTTTTTGGATTTTGTAAGCAAAGACAATAAATTAAAAGAACAAGAGGCAATGAACACTACAATTTACAAATCTATAACTTAAAAATTTCAACTAAAATTTTACTAATTCAAATTCACAGTCATTCCCCGACAATAGTGTCAAAAAATTAACACGCACAAAGTGCTGCGAAACACAGACGACTCACACAAGTATATGCGGTGTATCAGTAGTACTAAGGTTTGAGTCTAGTTATCAATTCCATAGGGAACGAGATGAATTCTTAGAAAAGTTCTAGCCTACAATTTCCAGCCTAATCCAGAAGAGTTTAATGCGCTTGTTCAATTTATAAACCTATTCAAAAGCTATGAAAAACTAATCCATCCTAACAAACAAAAAGATTCTTTTACCAAATCAAAGGTTGAGAGTTTCCCTCTTTAATTGATCAAGAGATGAATATGACTAAGAATTAGATTAAAAAATTTAGTATCAATTAGGAGTAATTTCTTCCTTATCCCCTTCCGATGGAGTAAAGAAAATTAGCAAACTTAACTTCAGTTCCTTAAATCTCTTAGACTGCTCACAAGAAGATGCCCCCTAGAAAACTACATGAATCCAATGACAATATCCCTATTCAAATGAATTCATGTTGTTAATTATTTTGTTTCATAAAGAATCCTTCCGGATGTCAATGTTCATAAAAAATTTTAACAATCAACTGGCCAAGATTGAAACTAAATTCAGTTCTCAATTTAACAAACACTTTTAAACTCAAATTAAAGCCCAAACAATCTCAAATCCCTTGTCATACTTAATATCCATCTCAATTAAAGAGAGAAACAAGAAGACTGATCACTATTTATGACAAATCTCAAAAAAATAAACTTAGTTTTATACATAAACATCAAAACCAAAGTTTTTACACCGAAAATTAGAAGAAAGAACAAGGTAATCATACTTGTCTCCTCCACAATTAAGAAGCTAGATGATTTCTCTAACAACAAACAATCCACACTCTCAATCCTCACAATTTCTCTTCTAATCTCTTTGCTAATGCTTTGGCCTTCTCCTCTAATTCTCCTCTCGAGAATGACAGAAGAAAAAAATGGTGAAAAGCCACTCCAAATTTGTTTTCAAAGCTTTTATATTTCCTCCCCTTCCTAAAGTCTGAACTACTCCAACTGCCAATTTCAGTTTCGGGAGCCTATGCACCAAACTCTCAGTTTGAAAACATGGTCTGACGCCTAAGGGCCAATATTGTGGTGCTTAGGCGCCACTTGAAAAATTTTCATCACAAGACCAGTGTCATGGTGCGGCTATCATAGTGCCTAGGCACCCATAGTAGCGCTTAGGCGCCCAGTGCACAACACTAACTTTCTGTCTTCTCGGGATTTTTGCTCAATTTAAGAGGGTTCTGGCATCTAAGCGCCAGTAGCCAGCGCCTATGTCCCGATGGCCCAAATTTTCCTCCACTCTCCAATTCGATTCCTGTTCATCCTCTTTCTTGTTACAACCTGCAAAAACAACAAAATACCTTCCAAAAAGTTGGTGTTGGAAGGACAATAGTTGCGTTGGTGGACGTTAGCCAATTTTGGAATACAACTAAAATTGGCTTAGATTTGAGCTTTAAATTTTTCATAATTTTACTTAGAATTTTTTTTCATTAAACAAAATATCTATACTCTATACTTCTAAAATGTTTGCACCTGAAATACTTTGCAGCTTTAAACTAAACAACCCCAAAGTAGTATTGGATGTAGTTGATATATATATTCATAAACATTGGAAAGTATATGAAATTATCATAGGATGGTAAGATTGAGATCCACAAATTTAAAAAATAAATTTAAGTTCTAAAGAAGATGCAATAATAGAGGGAGAGAATGAAAAATTATCTTCATTGCATTTCCAAGCATTGCAATGGGATATTGGCAATGATATATTTTAATTGAACTGCATGATAATTGATAGGAGTCACACAACGAACAATTCCCAACTTTACCAGGACATATGATAAATTATAAACTAAATCACATCGCGGAATAACGTGATCGCTCAAATTAAGTAAAAAACCGAAACAAAAATTAAAACTGAAGCACAATCAAAACAATCAGGAAAACACATGAAAATTTACGTGAAAAACCCCGAAAAAGAGAAAAAATCACAGAGTAGTCACACTGCTAGAAATTTTCACTGCAAAATTCAGAAGGTTTTACAAAAAATTTACACAAGTTTTCTCTTCAAACAAAAAAAAACTTACAGGACTCACTCCACAATCTTCCCTCTCCGATCCAACGCAAAAATTATGTCGAATCACAGAAATTCACCTATTTGACACCCCTCACCTTCACTGGAATGCTCATTGAAGAATACCAAAGGAAGATACACTAAATGCTTCCTTACGCCGCTCAAAATCGGGATTACCAACCACTCCTGGCAGATAGGCGCCCGAACTTTGTGCCTATGCTTCATGCTCTTGGGAAACAAGCGTTGGCTTTTCTATTCGAGTAGCACCCAAGTGGGAGCTTAAGCGCCCACAACTCGGCGCATAGGCTGCAGGTGCTCCGTCCTGCTGCTCACCAAATCATTCTTCACTCATAATAATAATATGTTCGGCAACTAATATTAATGAACGACCTAATCTATGATGCCCCAAGGATTAAATAATTTTGAAACTGAAAAAAAGTAACAAGTGAAGGCAGCTAGAGGGAAGCATATATAAGGGTCGGGAGAGCCACATCTTACACATATTATTTGGCTACTAAGTTGCAAAGGTTGTATGGTGGTGGTTTGGCGGCTTGTGATGTGTCGGGCGGCGATGCATGAACATGAAAAAGGTGAGAGAACATAAAAAGAAAGAAGATGAGGGGCTTAATCAAGGCTTCAAAATAATTTTGACGGCCTTTAATAATAATGACCATTTAATTAAGATATTATGAACAAATAGAAGTGCAAGTACAACAACAACAACAAAGTCTTAATCCTAGTACGTGGGGTCGGCTACATGAATCTTTTTTTTCCGTTGTGTCCTTCAGTGTCATATTTTCATTTAGTTCTAATAAATTAAGATCATTTTTTATACAATGAGCTCAAGTCTTCCTAGTTATACCTCTGTCTTTCTTAACATAAGTCGAATCTAAAATATCTACTCTCCTAATCGGATCATCAGATGACCGACATTTAATGTGACCAAACCATCTAAGATGACTCTCTAATTTTGTTCGTCATTGGAGCTACACCAACCCTATCACGGATATATTCATTTTGCATTTTGTCTCCAAGTGTAAAGCCACTCATCCACCTAATCATTCTCAGCTAGGCAACACTTGGTAAAATAGAAGTGCAAGTACAAAACAAAAAAGAAAAAAGAGATGTTGCAATTTCTACAATAGTCCAAAAACTCCAATAACAAACTAAATAAATACATAGAAGATTGAAGAAAGAAATTAACTAATTACAATAATAATACATTTATTCCGATACACGACTACCATGACAATTCTTAATTTAAGCAAAGAGAAGACATGATATTGTGCAACAAAACAAATACAAAGGATATTAAAATAGAAAATTAACTAATTATTTAACTAATTTCAATAATGATACACTTATTTCGTTTCACCACTGCCATGACAATTCCTAGCTAAAGCAAAGAGAAGAAATAATATGAGGCGTCATTCTTAACAAATCATTTGATAATCAATGAGAGTTTAGTATAATCTGCAGGCCTAGGTGATAGATTGCCAAGACAAACCTGTATAGTTTGGTTGCACTCAACAGCTACTCTGGATTACCGCCATTGATCTTTAATGTCAAAACACCAAGGCATATTAGCAAATAAAAGATTGCAGCTACTTCTATCTAAGCTTTCTTCTACTTCTACAGCGCCATCTCTCTTTGATGTCAATAAAACCATTTACTGCAAATCCAATTTTCTCATCAGAATCTGCCCCAAGTCTTTGCCTTTGCTGCCATCTCTCTTTGATGTCAGTAGAGCCATTTACTGCAAATCCTGTTTTCTTATCAGAAACTGCCTCAAGGCCTTGACTTGGAACTGAATTCATGGCTGCTCCTACCCTTAATCTGCTAGCCTCGGCGAATAGGTCATGTATCAGCATTTCTGTTGTTCGTTCTGTGACACCTCTCAGATACCATGAGATTGGTGGCGGTGGAACTAGGGCTGGTTGGATCAACTGATCTAAGCTGACCATAGATCCAACTCTCCCCTTGCCTCCACTGCAGGCGTCATACTCAGCCCAAGATTTAGGCTCACGAGGAGAGCAGAGTTCCTGATCAAGAAACAATGGTTCTACTTTCCAAATGCCTTCAAACCGTCTCATAAAGCCTGATTTACCTAGCTTAAATTTGACCTGCATTGATAAATAAACATTGCGGAATAAGCCATTAAGTATGATAACTGATGAATAACAAGTGGATTGAATTCCATATTGCAATTGTTAAAGAAGAATGCGATAAGAATGCAGCTTAAGCTTACAGTATGATCTCTCCGGTTCTGATCTACCATGACTTGAATCGACATAGTTCCAGACCACCAGAGAAATCTCCAAATTACTGCCTGTTCCACCTCCACCACCTGCCTTAGACCCTCATCAACCAAAACCCTTCTGGATATAACTTCCTGTCAGAGATGGAATGTGTCATCTAAAATCTGTAAACAATTCAAAAAAGTACACCTTATTATAGAAAAATTTACATACCTTGCACACAATTCTTATGTATTTAATTATCACACACACAAACTTTCATATTTACATACATAGCATTTTGGTGCTTTAAACCTTATGCGTGAAAAGATGAATTTCTTTTTTAAATAGTAATAGTGTTATTTTTATGTGATATTAGAGATTTGAGTGCTATGTGTGTAAATATAAAAGCTTTGGTGTGAGATATGTAAATACATAAGAATTGTGTGCCACCCATTAGCTCTTTGCATTGCAATGACTTCAGTAAGCTCCCTAAGCTAAAATACATATAAAATTTATCCGCAAAATAACAAGAATTGCACACCAATACTTCACAAGAGACAAGTGAACCAAGTCTAAGGGAAGACTAAAATCAGACTAGGAAGTTGAACCGCCACAAATTGGGTTAGAATCAGAACTCACAAATCAAGAGGTCATCTAAAATTACCGGAGTATGAAGTCACTCAACCCCGCCCCACCGCCTCCCCCCCTTCCCCTCAAAAATAAAAATAAAAATAAAATCGGCTCAACAGAACCATACCCTTATTATTCATCAATCAAACATGAACAATACAGATCCGACGGCAAAAATCAATTGGTGATATCTTGGGGAAGACAAACTAAAAGCACTCGCCCAAAGGACTTATTTTACGAATTCATTCATAACCTCCTACAGGCGATGCTTGACAAAGAAACTCACAATGATAAGGCAAATACTGGACCGTGGCAACCACAGCTTACCTCTGACTATTATTCCATATATGACCATCTTGTTGAAACATCTTGTGTTTTCAACCGTAGCTCTTACGCATAAATAATGTGTCAAGTGTCAGGCATGGGCATGCAAAACAAGACAAATAATTACATGTAATCCTACTGGGACGGCGTTTGGTAGGCCCCTATTAATAGGATTTATCGGTTGGATTTACTAAATCCAGCCAAACACAAAAAACCATAACTTCCTTTTCACATAATTTGATTTGCATGGCTGTCAAAATGTCTGGAAGAGGTAGTTCCTCTTCGTACAACAAAAAAAGTTTCGTGAGCTCAAATGCTCAACAATGTTTTTTGAGTTTTGTCGGGAAAAAGAAACTTATTCCGGAAAGAGCTTTTCAATTTCCTAGGGCGACATAGAAGTAGAGATCGTGCGTCGTGGGTGGCAGAATTTCACTTACATGTCTGAACCCGCCATAGTAGCTCTTATCCATGAATTCTAGGATGCTCCCCACGACCAACCTTACTGTGTGACCAAGGAGCGAGTCGTTCTGAATTTTCGCATTCAGAAGGGCATTTATGTTAATGCCGATGTTTTGATCCACGAGTCCATTGCAAATATAGCTAGTGGTTAGTCGATAGTAAGAGCCTAATTACGACCTTATGTGTGAAGGAGGGAGTTTATGAAGGAAATGATGAGAAGCTTCTGCACCCACAGAAGTCGATCAATAGACCATCTGTAGATGCATACGAGTCGATGTCTGCTGCTTTTCTTGAGCGAGGAGATAGCTCACCACGACGTTGACCTTTGGTGTCACGTGACTCCACCTTCGTTGACTTGATTAGAAACAAGAGAGAGAAGCTGACGCTCTAGGGAGACTTAATCAGAGAAATGAGAGAGCTCCGCAGCACCCGTGACACGATGACCTAGGAGCTTGACGACTTGCACTCTCAGCTTGCCTATTATGTTGGCTAACACCAATATAAGTTTATTCATAACTATTGCCAGTATTTCAAGAGCACTGAGGATTAAGACCTGCACCACCACCGCCACCGTTCACAATTTGAAGCCTGACCTGTGACACCATGGAGAAGAGTGACTGTGAGGAGTACATAGTGTTGTGATTGTTTTTGATGTTTTGTATTGTTGAGTGATTGTTTTTTCTGTATTTCTGATTTATTGATGCGATTGTGGACATGTTCTCTCTGATGTGTATGAAGATGCTCATGTGATGTACTGATGACATTGTGGACTAATTTTTTTTTCATTATTACATTTTTATGATTCATATCCAGATGCTCATGTGATGTACTGATGAGTGGACTAATTTTTTTTCATTATTACATTTTTATGATTCATATCCAGTATTATTTTATATTTTGTTGTTGCACTACTCACATGTAGTGAGTAGGGTGTGGAATTAGTTTGCGAAAGAAGACATTATCTCGTTAGTTGCCTACAGATAATTCTTTAACTTGTTGAGATTATATTTACTGCCTACTTTCATGCATCTTGGTCCATTAATTTTGGAAAATAAAAATTAAGTTGAGGAAATGTGAAATCTATTTAAAGTTAAGGATGAAAATGAATTTTATTAATTGTAGGCCTAAAATATTTTTCTCATACCTAAACATAGAAATTTTTGGATATTTAGAAAGGGGGACTTATGAGATTCAAAACTTCTCATTAAAAATGCTAAAGCCTTTATGTTTAATTTCAATGAGGGATTAAACTCAACTTGATTGAATTTATTTAGGAACTCAGACCCACGATAAGGGATGGTAAAGATTTGATTAAGATTGAGTTAAAATATATAAATAAAAAGGAAAAGAAAAAAGGTGGTTTAATGCTTAACCAGAAATAGTAATTTTCTTGCAGGTCTTCAATATATATGAATAAAATGGGGGGATATATACATATCTATTTAAAGAGTACATGGAAGGCCTGGAGAAGAAGCATGACGTTAAATGCTTTCAGATCTAACATTTTGATATTCTAGCCTCTTCCCTATGTCAAATGATTTACACAATTTTTTTTTTCAAAAAACTCAGAGAATTTATAAATGCATGAAAAGTTAAGAGAGTTTTAGTTGTATAAAAAATTAAGTGCTAAATCATTTTTGGTGAGGAAAAATGAAATCATAATCTTACCAATTTAAATAAGAAGGAATTCTTATGTTTAAATAGAAAATAAATCATGGTAGGTATACAATTGTATTGTTCAAGGAAATCCTAACTTGAAAGTGGAAATTATGGAACCTCAACAAGTTTTTCACTTCTCTTTTAATAAGACCAAGAATTGCATAAAAGAAAAAGGTACATTATTTCCTTAAAAATCTGAGCAAAGTAAAATGATTACTTGAAGACAAATAATTGGTAAAGTTTGGAAGGATTGACATACGTCAAATTTTCACTTTTTATTCTTTAATTCCAGCAATTTCCTACTTTAAATTTATGATTTTACACTTTTGGAAGGTTGAAATGATATTTTATAGGTTACAAGAGGACTAGTACGCAAATCAAAGCAAAACAAGGACTTTTAGGAAAAATCTGTTCGGCGTGACCAAGCTTGGATTTATCATGGCCAAGCCACTTATGCGGTGTGGTCATGCCAGTTTCGGGCGTGGTCACGCCCAATCTGCATAAAAGACATGCGCTTTAGAGAGAACAACATAGCCATGCCGAATTGTGGCGTGACCGCACCACCCTACCTGAGAGCTCATCATAATTACGCCACAGATCGGGCATGATCACGCTAGCATATATTTTCCAATTTGGAAATTGTTTAGTGCGGGATTCTGAGGATTTTTGGGAAGGAATTTGAAATCAAGCTATAAAAATAACATTTTTGAAGACATTAGGGAGCTTTTGGAGAGGAGAATTTAGGAGGCTAGGGTTAGAGAGAGATCTTCTCCTCCTCTCAGTTTTCTTCGTTCTGTTTTTATGAGAGTTTTTTTTTAGAGAAGAGTGCTACTTTTATAAGATAGAATATCAATAGGCTATAAGTTGTTTTTGGAGAGAACAGCGTAGCCACGCCGAATTGTGGCGTGACGGTGCCACCCAACCAGAGAGTGGGGCATAATTACGACGCAGATCGGGCGTGATCATGCTAGCATATATTTTCCAATTTGGAAATTGTTCTGTGCGGATTTCGATGGTTTTCGGGAAGGAATTTGAAATCAAGCTATAAAAATAACATTTTTGAAGACTTTAAGGATCTTTTGGAGAGGAAAATTTAGGAGGCTAGGGTTAAAGAGAGATGCTCTTCTTCTGTCAGTTTTCTTTGTTTTGTTTTTCTGAGAGGTCTTTTTTAGAGAAGAGTGTTGCTTTCGTAAGAGAGGAAATAAAGAGGTTGGAAGTTATTTTTAGTTCAATAAAAATGTTTCTTGCAGGTTTGATTTCTATGAAATTTCCATTATCTTTCTCTTGAGCCATGAGCAGCTAAATAACTTTCATGTCTCTGTGATTTATGGATGAATTTATTGGTTTAATTTCTGTTCTTTATTTCTCAAATACATTTTTCTATGCTTTTTATTGATAAACGTCGTCGGTTATCTTCTGTCCTTTATCTACTCATAAACTGGACAGTTAAGGTGTTAAATTCTATGGTGATCTACGACTTTGGCAAAAGTGTAGTGGAAATATCATGCTAACCACAAGATCTGAGTAAAATAGAAATATTTTATTCTGGATCTTGCAACCATTAGCAGAGATCTGAAATTTATTGCGGACATCATAAAGGCAAGCAAAAGCTATCTTTGTGGAATTTCAAATCTTCTTTGGACCTAGGCATTTGCTTAAAAAGAATACAATATCCCTAGTTGACAACAACCACATAAGAGAAATTTGTACAAAATCAAGCCAGGTGCCACACCTGAATCAAATGGGCATGATCCTCAATAATCTTGGAAAAACACCAAAGTAATTTGATCTGTTTTTTCTTCTATTTTGTTTTCTGCAGACTTTGATAGATTTAAGAATAAAATATCCCTAATTGATAACAACCATGTACGAGAAATTTGACGCAAAGCAAGCCAAGTGTTGCGCCTGAATCACAGAGGCACGATCTTCAATAATCTTAGAAAAATACAAGTAATTTGATCGGTTTTTCTTCTGTTTTCTTTTTTGCTGACTTCCATAGATTTAGAATTTTCCTTCAATTTTTTCTGAATCTCGTCGAACTAGGTTGGAATAGTTAGTAAACTATAGCTTTTACTTTTTCAAGTATGTTTCTTAACACAATTCCTCGTGGGAACGATACGTAGTACTCCTTTAAAACCGCTTACTACTTAGACACGTATACTTGCGTGGAGTGGCCACCCCTTTTACAACCCAAAACCTACAGGCAAGAGAGACTGTCAGGCCATAAAAAGAAAACGTATCACTCCATCTTTTTAGTGTTTCACAAAACATGAAAGCAACATTGCTTGCTATATATGTATATAAGAGGTGCCTTGGGGCTTCACAAATAAATTTGACAGCCACAACCAAAACAAAAACAACACTCACTGAGTATTTTTAGATGCAAGATATATGCATGCACAAGAATTTTGTGACGTGCAAGCAAATTCCCCTTTAGATGCAAGATGAAGCCCCAATGATAATCAAATATTTCAAACGACGAGAACCAAACCACCACAGAGAGCAAAATTGAGAAGCCCAAGGGCACTTCTTCAATTTCATGTATATATATATATATATATATATATACATAT
>NW_018164901.1:139310-140751 GCF_001263595.1 Phalaenopsis equestris
ATATACATATATATATATATATATACATATATATATATACATACATACATACATATCTAACAGCTAAACTTTAATATTTACTTATATAACACTCAAACCTTTACCATCACATAGATAAATTTTAGATGCAAGATATGTACATGCATAAGAATTGTGTGATGTGCATGTAAATATTTACTTATAAGAGATTCTCATCCTTAAGAACTTCTTCAAATATCTTCCAACACATCACTATAAATGAATCAGAGCAAGTCACTATGATAATCAAACATAAAAAATGTTTAATTTTTTGCTAGCAATCCGCCTGCAAATTTTAACGCTCTAGATCATGAAAATTGTCATAAAAATTTAACATAAAACATAGACGTCACATGAACTCATTGGCATCTTACGCATATATAATAATTTAAAACATAACAAATAGAGATCAGTTGCACCCGGATTACTTTTCTTATGGCCAAATAACACTCAAATGTTTAACATGACATATATGAAGTTTTGCTCAAGTACCAAACCAAACAGAGAGGAAAAATGAAAAAATACAAACCACTAACAGAGAGGAAAACCGAAAATCTCAATAGGAAAAATAAATACTTAAAACACAAAACACATACCACCAGAGAGGACAACCGGAAGCCCCATCTGTATCACTTCAACCAATAACAGAGAGGAAAACCGAAAAGTTCAACAGGAAAAAAAACAAGGTAAACTGAGAAGCTCAACAAGAAAAACCACATACCACCTCAAGCACCAAACCACCAAAAGGTAAACCGAGAACCTCAACAAGGAAAGCCACATACCACCTCAAGCACCAAAACACCAACAAGTAGACCGAGAAGCTTAATAGAGAAAGCCACATACCACCTAAGACACCAAACCACCAACAGTTAAACTGAGAAGCTCAACAAGGAAAACAAGTAAAACAAAAATAATCAAACCACCACAACAAAGGACAATCGAGAAAGAAAGGAGAAGAATACTACGTACAGAGAGAGGTGGCGAGAGGTGACAACAGCGAAGACGAACGAAGGGAAGAAGAGGCCAAAGAACCCGGATGATTTCCTAAAGCACAACGGGAACGAATGGAGCGAGGCACAACTGAAGAACGATAATATCGAGGACTCCTAATGTTATTTACCGATTGTAGAGGGGTATACTGGTACTTTCACACCCTAAACAGAGTAATGCCGTTGATTGAATTGCTAAGGACTTATTCCCGGTCTTGTCGTTCAGAAGCCACATGTCGCCGAAAAGCCCGCTAAAAGCGCCTTGGTGCTGAAGTGCTTTTCAAACCGAAAAGCAGTCAAAACGCCCTCCCAACTGCACTAATACTCTTGAAATTATTAAAAAGCAATCTCCTTCTTCAAGATGCTAGAATTCGACTCTTACAATGGCAGGAAAGATCCAACTAACCACGTCTCATTAGGGGTGTCAAATTGGG
>NW_018164901.1:146289-165247 GCF_001263595.1 Phalaenopsis equestris
ATATACATATATATATATATATATACATATATATATATACATACATACATACATATCTAACAGCTAAACTTTAATATTTACTTATATAACACTCAAACCTTTACCATCACATAGATAAATTTTAGATGCAAGATATGTACATGCATAAGAATTGTGTGATGTGCATGTAAATATTTACTTATAAGAGATTCTCATCCTTAAGAACTTCTTCAAATATCTTCCTACACATCACTATAAATGAATCAGAGCAAGTCACTATGATAATCAAACATAAAAAATGTTTAATTTTTTGCTAGCAATCCGCCTGCAAATTTTAACGCTCTAGATCATGAAAATTGTCATAAAAATTTAACATAAAACATAGACGTCACATGAACTCATTGGCATCTTACGCATATATAATAATTTAAAACATAACAAATAGAGATCAGCTGCACCCGGATTACTTTTCTTATGGCCAAATAACACTCAAATGTTTAACATGACATATATGAAGTTTTGCTCAAGTACCAAACCAAACAGAGAGGAAAAATGAAAAAATACAAACCACTAACACAGAGGAAAACCGAAAATCTCAATAGGAAAAATAAATACTTAAAACACAAAACACATACCACCAGAGAGGACAACCGGAAGCCCCATCTGTATCACTTCAACCAATAACAGAGAGGAAAACCGAAAAGTTCAACAGGAAAAAAAACAAGGTAAACTGAGAAGCTCAACAAGAAAAACCACATACCACCTCAAGCACCAAACCACCAAAAGGTAAACCGAGAACCTCAACAAGGAAAGCCACATACCACCTCAAGCACCAAAACACCAACAAGTAGACCGAGAAGCTTAATAGAGAAAGCCACATACCACCTAAGACACCAAACCACCAACAGTTAAACTGAGAAGCTCAACAAGGAAAACAAGTAAAACAAAAATAATCAAACCACCACAACAAAGGACAATCGAGAAAGAAAGGAGAAGAATACTACGTACAGAGAGAGGTGGCGAGAGGTGACAACAGCGAAGACGAACGAAGGGAAGAAGAGGCCAAAGAACCCGGATGATTTCCTAAAGCACAACGGGAACGAATGGAGCGAGGCACAACTGAAGAACGATAATATCGAGGACTCCTAATGTTATTTACCGATTGTAGAGGGGTATACTGGTACTTTCACACCCTAAACAGAGTAATGCCGTTGATTGAATTGCTAAGGACTTATTCCCGGTCTTGTCGTTCAGAAGCCACATGTCGCCGAAAAGCCCGCTAAAAGCGCCTTCCTAATTGGTGTTGAAGTGCTTTTCAAACCGAAAAGCAGGCGAAACGCCCTCCCAACTGCACTAATACTCTTGAAATTATTAAAAAGCAATCTCCTTCTTCAAGATGCTAGAATTCGACTCTTACAATGGCAGGAAAGATCCAACTAACCACGTCTCATTAGGGGTGTCAAATTGGGTATTCAGATCGGGCATGAAATTGAGACCTTATATTAACCCAACCCAAAACTGCATGATCCGAGCTTTACCCAAATATTAAACAGGTAAAAATGACTAACCCATATCCAACCCGCCTTTAATCCACCGACCTCAACCCGCCCCCATTAAAAAAAAATAAGAAAACACATTTAACATGAGAACTACTTTACATATTGAATTTAGATCAATCTCGGGTCAGTTTTGGGTTTACGGGTTAATTTTGAATAAGTCTGAGCTAGCGGGTCGGCAAGACAACAAGAACATGACTCAGGAAATTAAATGGATTAGGATTTCTAACCTAAACATTGATTTTTCGTGTTGTGTTCTGGTCAAATTGGCATGTCGGATCATTTTTTGACACTCCTATGTCTCACTTCAAAAGTGATATTTCTTTAGTAATTGGGAGCAACATAGTTAATATTACCTCTCATTACTACTTTCAAGTAAGTGCTCTCGAGATGGCTCTCTAGACTTCCCATCGAAAATGATACTTCATATTTTAATTTCATAAAGCAATTTATCACTCAATTTGTGAGCACACAAAAGTTGCTTAAGAACTTACAAACACTTATTAACATGAGGCAAAAGGTCTACTGAGATACTTAGCAATTTAGCACATATTTCCAGAGGGAGATGTTAGATGTGAAAGATTTTGAATTGGTTGCTGCATAGATTGCGCTTAATAAAAGTCTCTAATGTAAACCTTCTTGTTATTCTTTAAAGTTGAATATACTAGAATATGTTATGTGAGCACACCGATAGCCACATCAATGCCAATTTAATATAAACAAGTGGCCTTGACTCATGAAATTTGCACACAAAAGCCCAAGGATAGTTGCCAACATCCACATGAAACTTGGCATAGTTCAATCGTTGACCTAACAAATCAGCTGAAAAGTTCCATTTTCATCAAGAAAAATCACTTGAGAAATTTGAAAGAAGCTTGACATCTTGTGACCCCTTTACAAAGAAAGGGGAGCCATACCCAACCAAAGGACTCGTCATATACACTTTCGGTTTTCCATGCTTAAAGTAGTCCAAAAGTGGCTATCAACAAGGCTCTTGCCACCAAAAGCACATGACCGAAGTAAGTTTTGCCTTCCATAAGGATCACGAGCATAGCATTCAAAATGAAGGGGTCACTACGCAGCTGCCATATAACCAACAATAGCTAATATTTGACTATTCTTGTGGTGGTTTGAGTCACGTGTAGCCGATCCTGGGGAATCAACCATAGCTCTCACTTATAAATAAAAGACTTAGTGTCCTACACAATATGGCCAGTATCCTGTCTAATCCCTCTTTTATCTCTCTCTCTCTCTCTCTCTCTCTCTCTCTCAAAATGGTATGTATACGCTCAGTTTGATTTTCCCTCCTCTGAGAAGGCTCCAACCAGGTTCATTTTAAAAACTCACCCGAAATTCCTAAGTGCTTTGATCTGTTTTTGATTGGCCAGTGCTCTCAAGCAAATCTTCAACATACTTCTCACAATTTTGAATCCACAAGGTCATCTTAATCATAGTCTGGAAACCAGTCATTAAAACATTCCAAAAACTAGCCAGCCAAAACAAGAAATAAAGAAGATCAAGGAGATTGCTCAAATAGCTATTTCATAAGTAAGGGTTTCACGTGCTTTCTATCCAATCAATATATTGCAAGAATGAAGCTATTTATTTCCAAACCTTTGACCAAAAAAAAACTTCGGCCTGCAATGAGCGATGCTACCTAAAGAAGTAGGTAACTAGAAAGTAGTAGTTAAATTAAACAAAAGCTAGTAAAGAAACAAAACTATAATAAAAAAGACATACCTTGATGTTCTTAAAAACTCTTTTATTTTCAGGATCAACAACAATGTTAAAAACTGCATCTGGAGGTAACCCAACATTACATTTGACATTTAAGTTGCAAAGAGAGCCTTCTGGTACACTAACCTGAAGAGGGAACAATGACACTTTTAGTTTATTTGCAGTAAATTAAATGGATATAATATTTAAATATTGCTTTACTTAGGCAGAAGCAATTCTTAGTTATGTTCCTGAAAAGCAGAGCTTAATACCGGTGAAGCAAAAAATTATTAAGAGTTGCATACAATTTGATAGTGAAGGAAAAGAATAAATTATAAAATCTTTCCAGTAAATACCATAGCAATAACAAACCATCTTCACATAATTTACCTACTGAGAATGTAAACCATGAAAAATGTCCTAGGTGATACTTTAAGATTATCAACATCACCATCAAAAAGAAAACTGCAGAATAGCACAGCCAGTTAGCTAAAAAGTCCTCACTCAAGTATTAAAGATAAGGATCAACACAAAATAAGAGGTTTAAGCTATGTCGAAGAAAGCGAAGACAGAAAACTCAGAAGAATCAAAGCACCAATCCCTCACTTATAATACTCGGCCTGTTGTATAATTAAACATTACCTTAAGTTCTGGAGATTGATCAACCCAATAGGGGTTCTCTCTCCACGGCTGCATTTGACTCTCTAAATCAACATCCCATGTATTTAACAATTTTTTTTCTTGCATAGTAAAAAAGTTTAAAGCATCAAGCTTGTGTTTATTTTTCTTCAATCCTGACTGTAAGAATGGAAAACAAAAACATTAATTTGTGCTAAGAACAAGTTATGTTCGAAAAAAAAAAAACAGCAGGACACACCTGCAAACAATTGTGAAGACTATGAGGGATGTTCATAAGAAAATCTTGTAGTGATGAAGGAGTCGCTAGCCATCCTTTTCTCTCAACGTGCAAATCAAGACTTTGCTTCATTTTCATGTCATTTGCTAAAGCCTGAAATAATCCACCATATAGTTACATTATGGAAGTAGCACAATTTCAAACTATAGAAATTCTGTTGATTAAGTACAACTATTTAAAGAAATATCATCTTGTTAATGTGATCCCATGAAGAAAGTCACAAACGAAACAAAATCCTGATGGTGTCCATTATTCTATATGATAAAATTGCAAAATTTCACTCTTTTCTTTGTTGGTTGACTACATGGTTCGGCTATGTTTATGATACACAAGTCTGTCTTCATAAAAGGCTGAAAAGCTCAAATCACTCAGTTTATTAGTCAGAGGAAAAAGCAGAATCCTCATCTGAAATGAACCAAGAAACAAGATGTGCATGAGTGTCCAAGCTTTCATGTTGATATTGCTACTATTCAGCATATTGAACTTAGATATATGGTTAACTATCATAACTTCAAAGAAATTTTTGTTTAAGCCTTTGACGAACAATTAATTTAAAGCACGGCATAAACAAGCAAAGGTAAAAGGGGGAGAATTAACTATTTTATCAGAAGCATTTTTCTTTCCATATTCTCCTGAGTTGAATACCTCTTGGAAGTTAGCTACCATACAAATTATCAATAATTCGTCCTTTTATTATAATGCCATATCAAATTAAAAAACAAAAGCCAATAAAACTATAAAAAAGACAAAGTTAACATTATGAGGTGCCAACAAAAAATTAAATTGATCAGACACATAATTTGATGCAATGTGTGTCCCAAAAATTTGCATCTTGAACTCTCATTGAAGTTTTTTATTGTTCCACGTCAAATTTCTAGAATACATATTAGATAAAAGAAAAGACACTACTCAGAGATTTAATCCTCATTTTATATGGAATTTAAAATATGGGGTATGAGGTTTCCTGAATGTACAAGTCCCTATGGTAAAATACTCCTCTCAATAACGAAAGAACATTTCCATTAATGCTAGTCATTAAAACTGAATATTCATCGTATGCTAAAAGTAGACTTAAGTTTTAGGTTATAAGTTTATCACCGTAAGCATAAAACAGATGATGGGGAAATAATGATGAACCAGATTAACATCCTATGATTCCATCATTACAGGTTGTCATGATCTCCCGTCTGCTTGGTCATAAGAGATAATTGATCGAATCTAATGGAAGGGATCTTTGTCGACATTCCTAGCTTGGCTCATCCAAGATACTTTTGTAAATCTAGGATGGATATTTGTCTAACAAGACTAATAAATTAACATTAGTTTATAGATGACTTTACGCCAATCAAAAATATATTTAGGATTCACAACTTACTAGGCAGGAAGTCATTATGGAACATATGTGTTACAATCGTAATCATAATTTAATATTGTCATTTGATGACAAACTATCTAGTCAAAGGACTTTGATCGTAACAAATATTTTTGTAGAGTTATTGGCCCAAAGCATGCAGACAGATGACTCTTGTCACATCCTTACTGGCGTGAGATTATTTAAGGTGTGAACATAGAAATATATATATTTTTTAGTATTTATATTTAATGAGCTGAGATTAAAAAAAAATTGTCAACAATGACAAATTGTTGTGAATGGTGGATGAAATTTGTATTAAGCTTTAATAAATTGAATTTATAGAATATTTTAATTTGTTAGTGTGAAATTTTGATTTTAAAGCTTGATTTAAAAATTAACGCATTCAATTGAAATTTTCAATCAAAATGACTACCATTAGGGTTTAATGTTTGAAAAATACTTCTATATGATTTATTCTTGTTATTTGAATATTATTAAGAATACTACATTTGTTGACTCCAGCTTTATAAGGAGTAGGGCCGGACTAGTTGATTTAAATTTTATTCCTAGATAACGCGATACATTTGAGATCACGCTTAATTTGATTATCTGTAATTCATGGGAGTTTATAATTTTCGAAATAATAATGGATTATTCAAAGATGACATTTGCATGCATCTTGAAGTAAAAACAAGTCAACTAAAACGTAATTTTAATCCATGCATCATTCCTGAACCATATACTTGAATGTTTAAAATGTTTGGTTGAAACACATGCGGGTTTTAAATTTCATATATTCAGACATTTTAGAAAAATTTGTATGTTTTGGAATTAACTTGCATGGGTTTTAAACCATGAATTTAAAACTAAATATAACTTTGAACAACACTTAAAAGATTTAAAATTATGCATGTCTTACTTATTTAAGTAAAGAAAAAATTTTATAAGTGTCGTAATTAAAAAATATTAAACAAAAAGAGTTCTTAAAAAAAAAAATTCAAAAACAACAAAATTAGTATCGATATTGACCTTGATTTTGCGATACTATTCTTAAAAAAAAAAATTCAAAAACAACAAAATTAGTGCAATAGTATCGATATTGACCTTGATTTTGCGATACTATTACATCGATTTTGTCCTATTTTTTTAGTTTATTAGATTTTAGCATAGAATGGTGAGTTGAGCATGAAATCATAATTTAAATAATATTTAAAATAATTTTTTATTGAAATAATAATAAATATTATTATTTTAAAATTGACAAAATCTTTTATTATAAAACACTAGAATAATATTTTTATAATGTATACGTAAGTGAAAAAACAATTAAATAATAATAATAATAATAAATTAATATAAATTTTGCAAAAAATTTACACTATTAGTTTAATTTATTATAAATACTTTATTAAGTTTTCATATTATATTATGATACAAAATGTTGATTTTTTTATATTTATTTTTTTTAAAAATAGTTTAGGATTTAGGGAGCATGTTATAATGTCTTCAATAACTTTTAAATATATATGCAACAAAATTATTATATATTTCAATAATTAAGATAAATATAAATTTAAAAAATTATTTATATAAATGTTTATATATTTTTCTTATATGTACGAGGGAGAAGAAAAAGTAAAAGTGTATGATAAAAGAAACAAAGATATTGAAGAATAAGTCGTTAATGAAGGTATCGTCTACAAATAATACATTTGAGCGAAAAAATAAAAGTACAAAATAAATTAAATACATATATAACGCTACCACCGAAGAACGATTCTGATGACCTCCTAAAAAATAGTACGATATGTGCTTCATTTATTTTGTACTTTTATTTTTTTTGCTCAAATGTACTATTTATTGGATGAAACATTCATTAGTGACTTATTATTTAATCTTTTTATTTTTAATAAGCATGTTTTACTCTTTCTTCAATAATTAAGATAAATATAAATTTAAAAAATTATTTATATAAATGTTTATATATTTTTCTTATATGTACGAGGGAGAAGAAAAAGTAAAAGTGTAGAAAAAGTAAAAGTGTATAATAAAAGAAACAAAGATATTGAAGAATAAGTCGTTAATGAAGGTATCGTCCACAAATAATACATTTGAGCGAAAAAAATAGTACAAAATAAGTTAAATACATATATAATGCTACCACCAAAGAGCGATTCTAATGACCGCCTACAAAATAGTGCGATATGTGCTTCATTTATTTTGTACTTTTATTTTTTTTCGCTCAAATGTACTATTTATTAAATGAAACATTCATTAGTGACTTATTATTTAATCTTTTTATTTTTTTTTTAATAAGCATGTTTTACTCTTTCTTCTTCCCGCTCATACACATGAGAAAAATTTTTAAGCCTTTATATAAATAATAATTTTTTTAATTTATATTTAACTCTTAATTATTGAAATACATAATAATTTTGTGGTATGTACGTACAAGTTTTTTAAGACATTTTAACATGTTCCCTAAATCTTAAACTATTTTTTAAGAAAATTAAATGAGCACTTCAAAAAATATTTATAATAAATTAAACTAATGTGTAAATATTTTTAAAATTAGTATTAATATATTATTATTATTTTAATTATTCTCACTTAAGAATACATTATAAAAAGTATTATTATAGATTTTAATAATATAAAATATTACCAATTTTAAAGTAATCGTATTTATATTAATTTCAATGACAATTTATTTTAAACATTATTTAAATTATCATTCTATACTCAAAACATCATTCTATACTGAAATCTAGGAAATTAAAAAAAAAAATTAGACAAAATCAGCTCAATACTCATCATTCTATACTGAAATCTAGGAAATTTAAAAAAAAAATTAGACAAAATCAGCTCAATACTACCGATTTTGACCTGATCGGTCAAAATCGGTAATGATTTTGTCGCTTCTGAAATTCTTTTTAGAAAAATGTCGTTCTTTTTAAAAAAATTTTAACTACAATGCTTTTACAAATTTCTTTTTAAGTAAATACTCTAATGCATGCTCAATATGAAAGTATCTAAACTATTTTTTACACAAGTCTTAAAATACCTGCATAAATTTAAAAATATTATTTTAAAGTTAAAAAATTTTAATTCATATTAGTCCTAAAATCATTTAAAAATTAAATTCATTATGCAAACATTGTGACGTTAAATTGTATGCAAGATTTCAATTTTAAATTTAAATGATACATTCCATCTGCTTGTAAGTTGGAATTGCAGATCCGATAGCTAATATAGTGACTTAAAATTTAATTGTATATTTAAGATAATAAATTTTATTATTTGCATTTGATTAGTGATTAATTGAATTTCAAATGCTTTATAAAGCCTTTATTATATTTGTCAATAGATTTTCTAATTCATTATAAATTCTTTCGAAATTCACTCTTGTTTGTCGATGAATTATTAAATTTAATATGTATAAGTCGTCGTGTTTAAATTTAGTTTATTCAAGAAGAAAATCATCGTGTTTGAATTATTTATCATGCATAATTTTCTTAATGGGGTTTTCTAACCAACCTGTGCATAGGTTGTTAATGTGCATGTAAAAAGGTAGGGCGAACACTTTTTCTAATATATATATATGTGTGTGTGTGTGTGTTTCACGTCTCTGCTCATTGGTGTGAGTGTGTGTGTGTGTGTGTTCCACGTCTCAACTCATTAGTGCAACCTGTGCATAAGTCCCTCGGGTCGGAGGTTCAACTTCCGTGGCGCGGGCTCTTCGGATCAATTAAAGCACATCTGGGTTTTGACCCAAATGGAGGAAGCATTATTTGGTGCCCACTAAACCAAATAACGATTCCCTTTTATATATATATATATAGAAGAGAAATAAGTTATTTTGGTGATTGTAGAGGATAAAGAGAATTTCAGTTGGTTATTGTATCATTGGAGAAATGATAGCAAAGTTTATAGGTATATGAATTATGCAGTTGCGATTTGGAGAACTAAAGATGGACAATAAGTTGTCATGATTGAGAAGGGTGTTTGCATAAGAGGTGTTGGGTTAAGCGAGATTGAGAGCATTGGCTTCAAGATCGTGAGATGGAGAGTTAACAAATATTGGGTTCTATTGGTGTGCGGCTTTGTGTGAGACTGGAGTTTTGTATGGGTGCTCAAAACAATAAGTATAAGGAAATGTTGTTGTTACAAATTGTGAGAACACAAGAAGACGTGAAGGATTTGATGTGTGTGCAACATTGAGAAGAGAAGAAAAATCTCCATGCAACCGTGAGGTTGTGCGAAATAGTTGAATAAAAGATGATGAATTAGGCATTTGGGCATGGTTGTTATAGAGGAGGTTGGGGGTTTTCAGGTTAGTGCATGAGAAGCGGACATAGAGGAAGAACGAGAGGGAACATGTGTTATGTGCCAATTTTTTCACACTTCAAGGATAGACAGTGCATAAAACGAAAAGCATAACACTTAAACAAGAATTAACAAACAATTTTTTACATCATCATTATCTTAAATTAATGAAAATAATCAATTTAAGCATAATAGACCAAACAATAAAAGAATCTTCTACGATAGTAAAGAAAGTGCTTTATGAAAATCAGATAATGTAGATCTTGATACACCGTGTCATAAGAGATCGTACCGACAGAGTCTAAGTTAAAGATCGGGTTATATGGTTCATAATGGTCACTACTATAAATTAGAAAAATTAGTATTATCATATTGGGTGTAAAGATCTCCTCTAGTAACATAAATTCTAAAAAAAATTATTTATCACTCCCAATGAGCCTAAACAGCTACCAAGTTGAGCTTAATTTTACTGGTAGGTCGGTGTAAGAGAAACAAATCTCTCACTTTTTCGTATATTTAACAACACGGACGAAGTTAGTTCAGAGTAACGTCTTGTGATGGAGAATTCAAATCTTGTTGCAACGTGCCGAGATGTAACATGTGTAAGGATTCTGTCATCAACTAATCCACTTGCTCTCAGTTGATTAAACAATGAAATAGAAAGTGTATGACACAAACTTCAAAAGAAGGAAGTGCTTTTGACTCCTTGCAAAATGTGCAAAAAAAGTTAGGATCCAAAGAGTTTACTACTCTTATCTTAAGATAAGTGCAGATAATTATTCCATAAGTGAGCATTTCAGCATGATGGCGGATATTCTTGATCTTAATGTGGTCATGCAACAAATGCAAGCGGTCAAACATGTGTTTAAGGACACAATAAATCATCATCCAATAGTCGCTGCAAATCATAAGATATAATTCCTTCTGACCAAGTGTCTTAAAACAAAAAATCCTTTCGTTAAAGTGTTGTTAATGATTTATAGTGGAAAGTATCTAACAATAGGTTTTATCTGTGGTGGCATAAACAAAGGCATAAGAATAAATAGCAAAGAACTTATATCTAAACAAAGAACTTATAAAGAGATCGAAACGATTATTGATTAAGAAAATGACAAACACTTATATCATGAATAGCGTTGTGCTAGATATTTTTAAATCCACTATTTTATTTTGATGAAAGCTTCTTTGAATGCATGGATGATAAAACTGATTTCCATAAATGCAAGGAGAAAATGATAAGCTTGAAAAAAAAAATTGAAGGCCAATAGACATTTTGAAAAATTTATCAAAACAAAAAAATGTTTGGCATAAGAGCTGCCCAATTATTATGCTAAAAATATTTACATAATAAGATGTCTACTCAACTTTACTAAATGTTAAACAGATGATTAAGTTTGTTAAATATATAATTAAAAAATTAATTATATTTTATTTTCTAACTCGTGAGTCAGAATGCTAGTGGATGCATTTTGGAGACGAAATGCTAGAATTAAAAGAAACTATATTAAGATTCCTAAATCTAAAATGTTCAATTTTTGCATAAGTCAAAAGCATGTTCATCTAAGTCAATACAACAACAACAAGCCTTTATCCAACTAAGTTAATACAAAGAGAAACAAATATTTTGCTATAACTAGAATGAACAAATTGGGTTTATTTCATGCACAATAAGAAATTAATAGATAAAAGCACATATGAAGAAACCGTGGTTAACAATTATGAGAAAAGAAATGAAGAAAGTTCCGCTAGATCAGCCATGCTGCTAATGTAACAAAATTTAGTAAATGTTTGCAAAGATTCATAAAACTCAATGAAATCAAACATCAAATCCTTTAATGGTTAGTAAAGTACATGCAATATGAAAAATGTAATAAATTATTAATTAATGTTTCATTATTGAGTGTACTTGTTATAATAATCTTGATAAAAAAAGAAGACAGTGAATGCAAGATGAGAAAGAAGATGAATGGGAGGACTCACATGAGCGTAAATGGGAGAACAATAAAGCTACAAGTGATGATAATGATGATGTTGATTTTAGAACTCAAAAGGCTTCATTTAATCCAGTTTTGTCCTAGGTCACAAAAATCTATAATTCTGAGTTCAAAAGTTCAATTCAATATTTTTCAAGTTTTTGAGCTTTCATGTCATTTGTCTTTTATGAATTAATGTTATGTTTTTAATAAGCTTTTTGAGTTTTAAAATTTTTCATATTCTATGACTTTTTGTAATTTAATTCAAAACCTAAGCCTCGAATTGATTTGAAAAATAAATTTCAATTCAATTGAAAAAATCACCTTAATTCTAAATATAATTTTTTTAAACCTCAACCACCCAGCATTAGCAATCGACCAATATTAATATCAATTATTATCACTACCCAACATTGGTCATCATGTAGCATAATACTCATTGCCACCATCTGGCATCATTCATTGATTGACATCAATGCTCGCAATTACCATTAAAGTAACGTCGGCCACTATTTGACATCAAAATCCATTTTTGCTATCGCTCAACATTAGTCATTGATCGATATTTGACACCCATCTTCCCAATCATTTGACCTCTCATATTAGAAAAATAACAGTCAACTACCAGGCCTCGCTCAACTTCTAATGTTCCTCATGATTTATCATTAGATGGCTACAGTGTTCAACCACAAATATCTGCTAATTTTTTATGTCCAACAAAAGTAAATGTCTAACTTTAGTTTATTGACTAACTAATCTCCCCTCCAATCAATAGAATTAATTACCAAATCATTTTTTGTTCAAATTTTGTCTTCCCCAGTCAAACATCACATTCCTCTTGGCAAGGACTGGTGACATCCACTTTCAATCTCCTAACTGGACCCTCAATCTCCCTTACTAGGAAAATGTCCTAGTTGATTGCCTACTATTGCTCAACTCCTAACATTTCTTGTCAATCATTATATGACAACTACTCACAACCAACTCCAAACATATGTCACCCACTGTCGTTTGACGCCTGTTATATAGATCAAATGATCTCCCCTCTTATAAAGTAAATAATCAAACTGACCGGCCACCATTTATTGCCTATCATTGCTTGACTTCTAACTTTCATTTTTGATTGCCAATCTCCAACACTTGCCAATGATGATCGCTTATCAACCAGTGACATCAAAAACCCATATTCTTCCTCGTTTGGTCTCTCCTGTCATTAGGAGAAAGAAAATGGATTGCCCATTATTTCTCAACATTTGGCATTCAGCATCAACTGCACCTAAAAATACCCAATGAACAACATACAATGTACATCAACCATTGATGTTTGATGTCTATTCTCCCGATTCTTGATATACACTTCTATCTGAAGAATAACCAAGCCAATCGCCCTGTATTTCCTGTCATACAATGTCCCTAATTAACAAACATTTGACAGTCATTGCCTGATGACCACTCAAAGCACACCAAAAATCCTAATACCATCACAGAAAAAATCTTTCATATTTCATGTTTATTATGATTATATCAACATCTCTAGATATGAATAGTTAATGTTGGTGCTGTAGGCGAGGCAACTTATTTCCTTCACCGCTGTCAACGTATCTATGGCAGTCCCACTTCTATTAAAAAACCAAAATTTGTTTATAATATTAGCAACTACAACCCAAAGTTGGCTGAAAATTCTAACTGAAGATAAATCTCTATGAGATGTCCACATTAACATCAATGAGTAATAATATTTTAAGAAAATTTAACTAAACTACAATTTTCTAAGGATTCTTAGAAGTTATACAAGAAACTCCAATATAATCTAGATTTCACATACAATCTTCTATCAGAGTCCTATATGAATAGAGTTATAGCAATGATCTAAAGAAAAAACAATTTTTTGCCTTGAATCGAGAAACATATGATGGTTGTCACATCCCAATCAAGTTATAATCAGTCATCCAACAGGATTCAGTCTGACCCATTTTATAAAAAGTTAAAATCATCAAGTAATACTCTAATAAACAACTTATAATAAACAAACAATTCTTCGTATATTTCTACTGACCGCTTTCGGTGCAAGTTGAAGTCCCTAAGTAATATTCTGACAAAATTATGGATTAAAATTAACAAACAACACTTTGACAAATAATTTTGAATAAGTTAAATGTTTTTTAAATCATCGAGTAACGTTCTAATGAATAATTAGGGTAGGTCAAAAAAATTTTTTTGTAAATTTCTTTAAATATATTTCATCATAGGTTAAAATCATCAAATAATACAATGATGAACAACCTAGAATAGATAATAAAAATTATTAATAAATTTCCCTTAACCACTCTTTCTATAAGTTATTGAGTAATGCTCTGACAAATCACCTAGGATAAATTAAAAAGCTTTATTGGAATTTACTCAAACTCACCCTCTACAGGTTAAGATTATGGGAAAAACACACTAAATTGACAGCCTAAGGTAGGCTTAAATCCTTAGGAAATTTATCACAACTTTTTTCATTAGGAACTACAACTTGAGAAGAACTCAAGCTAATAGTTTAGGGACTTTGATTAAACTATAACTAAAATATCTTTAGCCCTGAGCAAGATCTCATGGTATGAATTTAAGGGTAAGCGAACCATGGGCTATCACCCTAATGTAACTACACTGACATTCACAAAAATTCTCCAAGCAAAGGTTGGTGCAGCTAAGAGATAACTGGCAGTGCTAAACATAATAATGACAAATGTTATCATTCCCCCGCCTTAATCAAATTACTTTTCCTACAAGATGTGCAGCCAAATATGGTTATATAAAGAAAATAAATAAAAAGCTTTCTATATCATCCAAATCATGTTTCTCCCTTCACCCTGAGGCTTCCACATGGAAGGAGAATCTTCACGCTTATTTTTATCATAGATCTAAAGCAACTGTTAATGGTCCTAAACTAAATGTCTTAAGGTCTATGGAATGCATCATAATTGTCAATGGTGAATGGCGTGTCATAGCATAAAAGGACTCCATGGAGACCACAACGCATTGTGTGGCATGCGCCATTTTAAATATTACATAAAATATTTTAAAATATAAAAAATATTCAGATAAATATGAGAAAAAATTAATTAAAAGATAAGATCTCATAATAAAAACAACATAAACAATGCTTAGAGTAGAGTGCTTAATACCTCAATTAGTTACAACTTAAAATATTATGTTTTTTTTTTAAAAAAATCTAATAGATTCATAAGCAATCAAATTGGTCATCCAAAAACTTATTATTAGAATCATAAGTTAAACAAATATTATTTCCTTTATCAACATCATTCTAAACCCATAAAGCAAAAGCTTCATCATCCTCATCATCAAACAAATGGACCTCACTATTATGCAAAACGACATAATTTGAGCAAATTTTTGCCCCACAAATGTACATATGTATGTATGAATGTGTGGGTACACATCCATACCAAATTTACATACATAATACATAATTCTTATATATTTACATATTCAACACCTAAAATTTAATTCTTATATATCTACATATTCAGCACCAAAAATTTAATATTTATATGTATAGCATTTTGAGTCATAATTACATTAAACATATTTTCATGTAAAAGGCGTATTCACTTTAAAATATTAGAATTTATATTTTTGATAAGCTATATAAAAAAATATTAAATTTTACATGTCAAATATACAAAGAAAAATGATACATGTAGCTGACCCCACGTAGTGGGATTGAGGCTTTGTTGTTGTTGTCAAATATACAAATATATAAGAATTAAATTGTATGAAAAATTTTCTTTGCCTTTATATTAAATCTAAAAAATCAACTTAGTGTGCAATGGGAGCAATGTGTAATGCACTATTATCTATGTATGGTGCAAATAGCATGCCATTGGGGCGCAGTGCCGCCACATGGAAACGTCCTCAATGGAGCACCAAGTCGCATCATGTGTCATCGCATGCACCATTTTGGCGTCATTGAAATGTATAAAATACATAGATCAAAGTACTCTTCTAATGACATCAAAAATATAAAAAAACTTCCTCATTTGACCCCCTGAATATATGTTAATATATCAATAGTGCAAAGGTTGCCTAACAACAACATCAATATTTTGCCAAAAACCACTTTGAAGAAAAGTTCTTAAGAAAGTTTAGAAGAATATGCATATTATGTTAAAAGTCATAAAAACTTTTGGCTAATTTCAAGAAACACTTAAATCACAACAAATTTTAAAGGTCTAACCACCAAAAGACATTCAGCAAAATCATAATTTTGAAATTTCTTCGTCTATAAAATGATATCAGGTGAAAAGAAAAAAATTCATAGATAAAGTTAGTGATATCTGCAACATACACAAAAAATAATAATTCTTGATTTGATAGCTGAAATTTATCAAATTAAAAACTATCAAAGTTTCAATACACAAAAATTTAAAGTATTTTATTTCTTTTATTTTTTGTTTTTATTTTTTATTTTTTTTTTAAATCAAGATGAGGAGGCTTGCATTAAAATTTTTTGGAGAAGTGTATGCACGGAAAATAATCTACAACAAAAATGTCAACCAAAATTGACAAGAAAAAAAGTAAGAAAAAAAGGGATTATTACAAAATCTATCAAATAAATGTGAAAAATAGGTTGTTTGTCAAACCAACAACTTTCTCAATTTAATCTCATTTTAGCATCATCTTCAAGCCACCTCATTCATTGAATATCACCATGTTGACATCCATCTCCTTTTCATTAGAAGCTAAGTTTGTGGGTAATTAACCTCTTTTGAAATAAAAATCAATGCCTCAAAAATGGGGCAAGAAAAGCCCAGCATCTTGAATTGAATTCATCAAATGAAAAAAATCAATCTCTTTTTCAAAGAAAGGTTGGAGCTCAAAGCAACAACGTTGATCACTACTCATGGTTTTATCTTTTGTTAAAGAAATTTTTGTTACTTTTCTAAGTAAACTTTAGGAAAATTGTAAACATTTTTGTATTCTTCAGGAGCATTGATTGATCATCTTACATTTTTTTGCAAAAAATTAAAACAGAAGGTAATTATAGAAAAAAATTTCAATGACAGACATTCTCACAATGAACAAGCTAATTTTCCATCCATTCTTGAATACTAACTCCCTTGTTTGACTAATCCTATGTACGCTGATACTGGTATTTGACATATCCTTAAGACTAATGTCCATCAACCACTAACATCAAATATATATCTTACTCATTACCTTCCCTCTACTCTCATTAGGAGAATAACCAATCACCCATGCATGATCACCAAACTTTTGATATTCCTTATTGATCATTGTCCAACTTCTAACATTTCTAGTTGATTGATGCTTGTTTTTTTTTGGTGACTGGTAACCACTCAGATTATGACAACAGCCAAATTCGAGTCCCATTATAACCCAACTTCTGACATTCCTTATGGATTGATGCCAGCCACCAAATAATGTTCGAGTTTGATATTTTTCAACCACCAAAGTTCGATGCACTTCCTCCTGTTCACCTAGCAATAGATGAAAAGTTTATCATGTTAGTTTTGCATGCTGGTAAATTTAGAAAATGTGCATCTTCTTTTTTCTTTTTGCATTGTTAAGATGATAAACTCTCCATCTTTTACTTGAATAAACTCGCAAACAGCACATTCCTCGTCTAGATTCATGATTAGCATATTTTTTCTCCTATCAACGCACACAGGCCAGCCTCTCCAAATCCTTCAATCATTTCCTACAAACCATTAATGAACGGACCATACAAAGATTTAGAAGCTAAATATATCACGATCACCTCCCTTCAAAACAAATTGAAAACATACAATTTTTAGCATCACGAAATATAACCCCAGAGAAAAGTTGAACTCAAATCTAATAACAGCGCCCCGCATCAGGGCTGAATACAAACTCATTGAAAAATTCAAATGTATATAGTAGATGTGCGCAAGCTGATCTGATCTTGACCTGTTAGAAGTGGAGCCCGGTACGACCCTCTTCCACTCCTGCGATCGCGAATCGCGATCTCCCGCTCCCGCCTCCTCCATTTTTCGCGAATCGACACCTCTGTCTGCTCCCGCGCGCGTGAAGCTTCGCGTCGCTTTGCCCGTTACTCCTTTGTCGCGAAAGGTCGCGACTCCTCCCGCTCCTGCTCGATTGCAAAACCGTTCCCACTTTCTGTTGGCGATAAAATGTATCGCACGGCTTTCCTATTCGCAAGAGAGAGAAGTCACGCGCAGAGAAAGCATTTGCGTTGAAGCAGGAGACGGAAGAAGAAGATTGGGAAGAAGAAGGTGTTCTTCTCGGTGACTTGTGGAAAAAGAGAAACAGGCTTTCTCTTGTATATTTTTCTTCTTCTTTGGTGTTCTTGCTCTTGGGTGAATCTTGGTGTAAAGAGAAAGAGCAAGTGAGAGATCCTTAATTGTTGTTGTGATCAAACTGGTGTAAATTTCCTCAATTAGTAAATCGTTTTTCAATTATATATATACCACAACAACTGGTATCAGAGCCAATGACTACAGACGAAGTGATGATTTCAGAGATCGAGAAGTTCGATGGCACAGATTTTGGTTATTGGAGGATGCAGACAGAAGTCTACCTCTATGGGAAGAAACTTCATCTTCCGTTATTGTATTATTGAGGAAAAGACCTGAAAGGATGGATGAGCTGAATGGAATCTGTTGGATTGACAGGTTCTGGGGGTTATTCGATTGACTCTATTGAGGTCCGTTGCACACAACGTCGTCAAGGAGAGGACGACTGCAGATCTTATGACAGCTCTGTCAGGTACGTATGAAAAGCCATCGGCGAATAACAAGATATATTTGATGAATAAGTTATTCAATTTGAAGATGGTGGAAGGTACGTCTGTTGTACAACACTTGAACGATTTCAATACCATCACAAATCAATTATCGTCTGTGGAAATTGAATTTGATGATGAGATACGTGCACTGATCTTGTTGGCTTCATTGTCAAATAGCTGGGAAGCTATGAGGATGGCTGTCAGTAATTCTGCAGGTAAATCTAAACTAAAATTTGAAGATATTCGTGATTTGATTTTGACTGAGGAGGTGCGCAGAAAAGATTCTGGCGAGATCTCAGGTTCGAGTTCAGCACTAAATGTTGATTCCAGAGGGAGATCACTTGA
>NW_018164901.1:165674-165947 GCF_001263595.1 Phalaenopsis equestris
AATGTGGTAGGAATGGGAGATATTGACATTGCACTTCCAAATAAAAACAAGTGGACTCTGCAAAAGGTCAGACACATTCCTGAACTGAAGAAGAACCTCATTTCTGTTAGACAGCTTGATGAATGTGGACATTCAGTAGTTTTCTCTGATAGTACCTAGAAGGTTACTAAAAGAGCATTGATACTGGCTCGAGGTAAGAAAACAGATACATTATATATGACCACTGGTTTAATTAACAGTGTTGATACTACTGTTGCAGAGAGCACAGCAGAG
>NW_018164901.1:166204-166634 GCF_001263595.1 Phalaenopsis equestris
TTCTTGAAATATAAATCTGATGTATTCAGTGTGTTCAAGACTTGGAAGGCTATGGTTGAGACAGAGACATGCTTAAAGCTGAAATGTCTGAGGTCTGATAATGGTGGTGAGTACATTGATGGTGGGTTCAAGGAGTACTGTGCAGCTCAGGGAATCAGAATGGAGAAGACCACTCCAGGAACACTACAGCAAAATGGTGTTGCAGAGCGCATGAACGGAACCATTAATAAGCGGGCTAGAAGCATGAGATTGCATGTCGGACTACCACCTACTTTCTGGGCAGAAGCGGTTAATACTGCAGTTTATTTAATCAATAGGGGATCATCTGTTCCATTAAACTGTGAATTACCTGAAGAAGTCTGGAGTGGGAAAGAGGTAAAATTTTCTCACCTTAAGACTTTTGGTTGTCGTTCTTATATTCTCATTAATC
>NW_018164901.1:171374-177316 GCF_001263595.1 Phalaenopsis equestris
ACTAAAGGTAATCCAAAACAGCATTACAATTCATTGATAAGTAAGTCTTGAGTTTACTATTTTCTTTCAGTTCAAGTTGTTACTAACTTTACACTCTCATATCTTTTCTTTTGTTGTTAACATCGTAGGATTGATACTGTGCTGACTCTAGGAATTAGTATTCTAATAAGCAGGTAAGTATTGATAATGTTCTAAACAAACAATAATTATTTGATGATCATGTAGATGTTTTTGCTTACATGCTCGCAAAAAAGAAAAAGCTATGCCCAAAATTATATAGACAATATTTGTATGTTTCATACTTGCATTGGGTGGGTGGAAAAACAATGCTATTACTTAAAACCATAGTTTAGAAAATGGACCGAACTGTCTGATTCGACTGGTTCGACCGTGAACCAGTCGAAAGTCATGTTCCGAGTGGCATAAAAATTGCCCCGGCATTGAATCAGAAAGAACCAGCTGGAACTGACTGTCCAAACCGCTAAACCGATTTATTTTTTTTAGTGCTTTTTGAGAGATATTTTTTCGATTATAATACTTGATTGCAACTTTTTTTTTTTAGAGTCATTTAAATTAGTTGTTTAAGTTCACATGTGATTTATATTTTATATTATATTTTTTATACTAAACATACTATGACATTATTGCGTCATTTAATTTATATTTAAAATTTTTTTTATATTTATGATGACACCCGATTCAACCATTGAACCTTGAACCTCATCTTCCTTCAGTTTCCTGTTCGGTTTGATTTCCAAAACCTTGCTTAAAAGAGCTATAACAAATTTGGGATGTATTTATATTTACTGACACCACATATGTTTCTCTTCTCAGGACTATGCCCAAATAGGATACAAAAAAGAAAGCTACATCTATGTGAACCATGTTACCAAATAAAGTATTCAAAATGTTGAAATTATTCTAATTCTAGTAGTTGATAAGCAATATTGGACTATGTTGGTTGAAGATTTGAGAAATAAGAAAAAAATATATATATGATCCACTTTAGAATCCTGCACATCAAAATATTTGTTTTGATAATATGAAATGTATGTGTGCTAACAGATGGAAGCGCACATAGGCGTCGAACCTGTTTATTGGGCTCAGTACAAAATTAGCAGGGTAAAATGAATTTTTTCAGGGCTGAGTTTGTGTATACCCTGTTCTATCTTGCCATTATATGAACATTCTTGAATATTTTTATGGCTAAATTTGTGATTGTTGAACATGTTAATTGTTAAATGTCAGGTTTATTAAAAGCTGATATAAAATACTGTCAGTGCAAAGCCAACTAGTTAAAAATGCTAAATCATTTCAGTAGAAGTCAGAGTTATATGTTGTTTAAATTTGATATTAGAAGTTATTGATAATTTACTTTTATTTTGTTCTAAAAATGATGCTTAATGTTGCATTCAAGTTTATGTAATGATTAATTATTAATGAATGATTTTATAAGAAACATGTTGAATTAATCATGTAAGGCTCTAATAATGGAGAAAAATTTGCGTACGTAAGACATACGCAGCGCTGCATACGTCAGAGAGGTTATTCAGAGAATATTGAGGGGTTATGTCTGCGTTATACCCAATGTAACTTTAATGTAACTGTGTATGTCAGAGAGGTTATTCAGAGGGTATTGAGGGGTTATATCTGCGCTATACCTGATGTAACTTTAATGTAACCTACATGCACCTTCTAATAAGTTCCGCGTTTCTGTTTTCATATATTTGTAGGCTACAGGTAGGTTACAGTGAGGTTACAGGGGGTATAATGTGGATATAACCCCCCCCAATACCCTTTGAATAACCATCCTGACGTACGCAACGCTATTTATGTCTTATGTACGCAAATTTTTCTCCTAATAATGTCGATATGTGATAATTATGAAAATCTAAGTTAAATTTTTCTTCTAATAATACAAGAATTTTTCTATTGATTTTATGTGTAAGTTTTATATTTCTTTTTTTAGAAAAATATTGAATTAATGCAAAAAAATTTCTCATTTTACTTGTCATGTACTGACAAAATACTGAAGTAAAAAAAAGCCTTATTTAAGACCCACATAATGCTAATTTGTGATAATTATGAGAATTTTAATTTGCTTTCTTTAGAAAAATATCAAATTAATGCGTTAATTTCTCAATTTACTTGTTGTTGTTCACTAATTACTGAAGTAAAAGTCTTATTTAAGGATCTAACTATGCTAATACGTGATAATCATGAAAATTTAGGTTTTCTTTAGAAGTGAGGCAATACAAGTCTATTTATGTGCACAAAAACCTAATAAAATCAATATGTTACAACTAAAGGTAATCCAAAACAGCATAAAATAATGATTTAAGTTCTTAGAAGTATTTAATTATAATATTTTCACAAATTGCCTAAAGTAAACAATTTTTCTAATCAAAGCCCACCTAAAGGAAAAATATTATGTCAGGACTCCTGAAGTGGAGCTACGTTCGAATAACACCATAACACCATATAATACTCGAATAACGCCATAAGACTCCAAATCAAGTAACGTAGGAGAATATTACAATAACACCGCAAAATAATTGAATAACACCATATAATACTCGAATAACGCCATAAGACTCCAAATCAAGTAACGTAGGAGAATATTACAATAACACCGCAAAATAATTGAATAACACCATATAATACTCGAATAACACATCATTTTAACAAATAACGCAGATGAAATATTCTCATAACAGCCGAATATTCCAATCCAAACGTAGCTCCACGTCAGGAGTCCTGATGAAATATTTTTCCCCGCTAAGGACAATACCAATTTATTGCTATAAAATAATTTCTTAAAAATTTTATTTATGCATTACGTTAGAAAATATCCGATGTGTTCAAATCTATAATATTGTTGACACTATACTGGTTTTCAATCTGCTTGCTCTCCTCCTTCAAAAAATAGTAAATGATGAACCCTAGCCGTAATATTTATTTTGGGCCTTGTATTGCATTTCAGGCTCAAGTTAATCACTTTTCTTAGGTCTAAAGGGCCCATACATGTGTCGAAATGAAATTGGCGTCCGTACATAATTTCACATCTGGACAATGAACTTAATTCAACATCCAGACATTGAATGCAATATTTTCTCACAGTGAGAGACTACGAGATGCACCCACTCTATGAAATACAAATGATGCTGAAAAGAAAGGCATTTAGGTAGATACCACCTAATTCCTATGAATGAAATCCTAAATTTACATTTTATATTTCAACCCCACAATTTTTTTATATCACACAAAAAACATCACTATTTTAATTTTTAAAAGCTGAAATATATTTTTTTCATTAAAAATTGAACTTCATGTATTAAATATGTAAATATGTAGGAATTGAATGATATTTATGTAAATATTTCTAAAAAATTATTATCAAAACGAGAATTTTTGTCTGAAATTTGACATCTCCAATAGAAAAAGAAAACAACAATCTAACATACAAAGTATTCGATACATTTAAACTAAATTTAATAGCAAATGGCTCGGAGTAGGAAATTGGTGGGTCAATTTAATTACATCACATTAGATATTGACAAAATGACATGTAAGCTAGCTCACAAGACAAAATTGGCGAGCTGGTTCAAAAAGAGCGTCTGATTTATCCATTCAAATTATAATATTTTATAACATTATAAATATTTTATGATTTTAATGAACATATCATATATCAAGCCACTTATATATAATCAAAGGCTCTCACATGTTTTCACATGTTCACTATTATTCTCCTCAGGGTTAATCTCAGTGTTGCTAGGAAGAGTTCCTTAGGGTTAATTGCTAAGTCAATAAGCAGTTTGTCCCAACTAGTTTTCTATGTTCCTGATATTTTTTTCTTTTGGTTTATTAATAAAAAATTCAAATTTGATAGACAAATATAGGTAGGGCAATTTACATATATAACATACAATTCCTTTCTATTCACATATTTAATATCTAAAGTTTAATATTTATATTTATAACATTTGGTGTAAAAGAACCTATGCTTCACCTTTAAAAGGTTTAGTGGCAATAATATTGATGTGAACATTAAAGATCAAAATGTTATGTATATAATTATGAAACCTTAGGTGTTAGATTTATAAATACATTTTGAATTGATGAGTCCCTAGCGTCTTGAATTGTCGTGTTGGCACAGTCTTGGCTTTAGTTTTATGACAAGTTGATTTTGCTCAGCAACGACTTGGTCCTATTGTCTGATATCAAGCTCTATGGGGTTGTTGGTCTTAACCAAACCTTTTAGTAATTAAATAGCATAGATATTAAAATAATAAATTAAGTTGAATGAAAAATTTATATGTATTTACCCGATTAATGTAGTTTATTCCTTGGTTCAATCAACATAGAAAAATAATCGACCATATCTAGCTCGTTGTTGCTAGAATGGGCCAACCCAATATCTAGTTGTATATATACAAGAAAGTTGTCAACATGAATCTTGAGGAGATCTTACAGTCTAGATTAGAAGAGAAAAGACAAAGATTAATCTAACGAAAAGCTACAAGAGTTCATGAAGCTAACTAACAACATATAGTCAGTCGACAGAAGAATGACCGATCCTACTACTGAAGAGCCAACCAAGCCAAGAAATACCTACACCGATCGCCTCAAGGACGACTGATTGTCACTCGGTTTCCCAGAGAAGATCGATTGACACCCATGAAAAATAGCCGACCCGAACCAGTTAAGTCGATCTATCCAAAGACCTGTCGATCGATAGGTTTAGATTTATGAAACAGTGCCAATATCGATTGTTGATATGATAATGTGTTAATGTCAGTTGTGGATGTGAAATGATATCAATATCAGTTATACATATGAAAAAACGCTAGTATCAGTTATAATTACAAAAATGTACCAAATGGGGAAATATTAATCTATAACACACTAGTAAAGTAAGAGCAATTTGATAGGAATAATGACCTGCAACACCCCATGGAAGTAGGGGTAAAAATGTAATTTTATGAAAGAGTTATTTATGATTATAAATAAGACCATTTTATAAATAAAAGGACAAATACTTTTTTCCCTGGAAGTGTTTATCTAGTTCACCATATTTTCTTTCTATTTCTCTCTTCTTCCATACACATTATCTTTCGGGAGTCCTCCAAAGGACAAATAAGAATTCAACAGTAGTCAATATTTTTTATAGTTATTTATAATATTTATATACAAATATTGCTATTTATAAAAATATTTTTATTTTACATTTTATTTTTAAAAATTATAAATTTTCAAATGCTTGCTACCATTTTTTTAATCTTTCTTAAATTTATTACATTTTTTTAAAATCACAACATAATAAAAACTATTGGTACATTTGAATGCAAGTATTTAGAATTTTAAAATGTTCAAAATATAAATAAAAATAAACTCATGCATTCAAAATGTTTTTTTTTTTCTTAATACTTGGCTAAGGACCCGTTTGGGGCAGCTTATTTGGTGCGGTGGCGTTTTGAAAACACGCCTGACATGTTTGTGTAAACTGCGTTTTGGCGGCCTATACGTTTTCAAAACGCTTCACATTACACCTATCTAGGTGCGTCGACAGCTTTTTGGATGCGGTCTGGATTTTCTAAGAAAATAAAAAATTTATAATAGCCACCGCACATAGCTTATAAACAAATTATTTTTAATCAGTTTATCAGCAGATTATTCAATAAGATGCAGCTGCCCCAAATAGACCTTAAGTTTATTTATAAATATAGGTTGTTTTTTTTTCTTTTTTTTTTATTAAAAGTAAAATGAATTTACTTAAAATGAATTTACTTTATAGGCAGAAGGAGAGTGATGGGGGCTGATTATGATTGTGGTGGTCGATGATAATCATGATGGTCGTGGTTGCAAATAGTAGAGTCAATGATGGTGACGATATTAGAGGTTGGTGGCGGCAATGCTCTACATCAATAATTGTGTTTTGT
>NW_018164901.1:177416-178441 GCF_001263595.1 Phalaenopsis equestris
CTGATTAGAGAAAAAGAACTTCAGAGGAAACATGACAGGGATAAGGAAGTTAGTGGAGAAGGTCTTATTGTCAGAGGAAGATCGGACATGAAAGATTCAAGAAATGTTCAGTACAGATCAAGGTCAAGCAAGGATGGCAGGAATCAGTCATCAAGGGGATCTTTCAAGTGCTATCATTGTCACAAGGACGGTCATTTCAAGAGAAACTGCCCAGATAGGAAGAATAAGTACCAAGAAGAGCCAGAAGAATCAAGAGAAGCAAGCATAGCCTCTGATAACTACGATTCTGCTGAGGCCCTGGTGATCACATAATCTGAATCCAATAAGGAGTGGATCTTCGACTCAGGGTGTTCTTTCCACATGTGTCCTCATAAAGACTGGTTTGAGACACTGCAGCAGGAAAATGATGGGTCTGTTCTACTGGGAGACAATAAAACTCACAGGGTTTTTAGAAGTGGATCAATCAGGATAATGATGTTTGATGGAGTTGAACGAGTACTAAAAAATGTCAGGTACGTACTAGAGCTCAAAAGTGATCTGATTTCCTTAGGTACGCTGGAGTCAAGCGGATGCTTGTTTAAGGCAGAGAATGATTGCATCAGAGTAACCAAAGACCCTCGTGTCATCATACAAGGAGTCAGGAAAAAGGGACTGTACTCTCTTATCGGAAGAACTGTGATTGCTAAGTCCATGTACTGTTTGGACTTAGCAAACTCAAGTAAGAGCTGAGGGCCCCTCAGGGGCCAGGTGGAGGGAATCTTTACTTCGAAGATTCTCAATTGAGGGTCAAGGTGGAGAACTGTTATTTTGGACCCCAATTATTGAACTAAGGTAAAAGGGCACTTTTGTAATGTGGTACCGCTCATCTACCACATCTCACCTACTGCTCACCTACCGCTCACCTACCTCCCACCTACGACTCTCTTGCTTCTATAAATAGAGAGGGTGTGAGGCTTAAGAGAGCAAGGGAAGAGATCTTAAGCTACCACAAAAGAGGAGAGAATAGCTAGAGAGCTAGAGAGGAG
>NW_018164901.1:180209-194484 GCF_001263595.1 Phalaenopsis equestris
ATTCTAGTTACTCCGACGCTCTAGATGCAACATTGCGACGATAGGACAACACTTCGGTGCTAGGATAGTAGCGCTCAGACGCTCTGTCCTCTTTTTTCTAGCACCTTACTCTTGTGATGATAGTGCCATGGTGCTCTCGAGGATTGTGCCATGATCTCTATGTGGTGTTATGGTGCTCAAAGTCTGGCGCTGAGGTGCCTTACTCTCGAGAAAGTTGTCAGAAATTCCCAACATGACACTTAGGTGCTCGAGATCGCTCTATGACAATATCTTCAAATTCTTCATTGCATGAGACAAATCATCTATTTCAGTAAAGCCGATTCCTTGCCTCTAGATTCCTATCCCAAAGCACAAGCTCTTTCTTTCTCTGGTTTCCTGCCAATCTAAGACTACCTAAACTCTACAACCAAAATAGAATCTCATGCATTAGCTTAACAAATCCAGCAAAGTTTCCTACCAAGCACATCTCACATTTGCCTTTAGCGCCACACATAGCACATCTAAGCAAATGAATCATCTTCTTCCTTCCTCCAATCCCTTATTTGTTTGGTGAGAGACAAAGACAAAGAGAGGGAGAGGGAGAGAGAGAGAGAGAGAGATGAATTCAAGCCAAAGAACCTTGGTGGTGTACCCAAACTCAACCTCAGCTGCACAGCCCTTGAACTCAAACGAGAAAGGCTCTTTTGGGCCGTTGATTGCAGTTGTATCGGTGATCCTTGTGCTTACCGTCGCCGCCTGCATCATCGGCCATTTCTGTGCTCGACAATACCTTCGGCCAAGACCCCGAAGAGACCATGCGCCCTACTACTCCAAAGACGATCTCGAAGCCTTGCCGGAGAGTCGTTCTCCGGCTCCGCCAGCTGAAGGGGGAATGCCAGCCGGCGGCGCCACCACTCATGATGTTGGTTAATGTTCATGTTTAAGAGTTTGGAGAAGATATTAGGTGCGTACAATGCATTAGAATAACAAATAAGAGAGAAAATATAAGTTAGTGTTAGTTTTCCTTGGCCGTAAATGCACTGCATCCTAATATTTTCGTATCAAGATATGTATGTCATTTTTCATTATATAGTAAACGATTTTATACAAGGATTGATTTATCAAATCCAAATTTGTTTGTAATAATCTTATTTCTGTTCTACGTGCAAGTGACTGTCCATGCAAACTACATAGTAAAAATTCTTTTTTTATGTATATAGTTCCTTAAACATAGCTATACATTTAGTTGATGATTAGTTTAAAATAAGTTTAAAAGTGCCTTTTTTATGAAATAATGCTAGCATGTTACAAATTTTTTTATCAGGACAAATTTTAAAGTTATTGAATTTTCTTCCAGATCAAGGCAACATAAATATTTCATGTATAACAATGAATTTACATATAAAAATCAGATAATTTAAAATTTTATTTTGATCAATATTATATCAAAATATTCTGATAAATTATTTTCCATGCAGGTCTTATACAAAATATATAATCTCATTTGCATTCCTCATTTATCACAGGAGTTTAAAGCATTTTGGTGTTAGTTCTCCTTCTAAAACAAAAAAAAAACCTCAATCATGGTCATTTATTGTAGGCATTGAACTCAATAACTTTTCTGTTCTAAAGCACACTTATCAATTACAGTGTTAAGGGAATACTTTCTTATCATGAACTTCAGATTTCGAAACCAGTATATTGTCTTTTGGGCTCACCAGCGGCAAAAAAAATTCTCTTCTAAAAACTATAGATAATTCAAGTTATGAACTTGTGTTCTTGTAAATAAGTTCGCCAAAATTCATTACAAGAATTAAAATTTAATGACATTCTTCTTTGAAATATTAAGAATCAATCAGAAGCGAAGCACTAGCATGATTGGAAATATTGCGAAATACAATTCTCAAATTTATCAGGGCTTAGGGTCAATTAGAAACTAAACCATACCACAGGATAACATGTCACACCAATTCAAGAAAACTGGAACAAGAATAAATAGGAAAACAAAATCAAAATAACCATACAAGCACGTGAGAATTTTACATGGAAAAACCCGAGAACGGGAAAAAACCACGGAGCCACACCACCTGAAATTTTGCTATAAAGTTTAGAAGGTTTTACAAAGAACTCACACAAGTTTTCTCTCCACACAAAGAAAACTTACAGGACTCGTTCCACAATCTTTTCTTTTTGATTTGACGCAAAATCACGTCGAATCTCTAAAATCCATTCCCTCGTCACTCCTCACCTTCACTGAGATGCTCATCAAATGATTTAGAACAAAGAAACTCAAAGCCCCCTTATAAACTGCTCAAAATCAGGATTAAAAGGACATCCCGAAAGAAAACTACCCTGGGCACCGATGCCTAGGCACCAAGCCCTTTGTCAGTGCCCAATAATGGGCGCCCAGGTGTTAATAGATCGACACGTAGGCGATGGTCCCTTTGGATGTGGTCACATATGCGCTTAAAGCAGGCACCTAAGCGTCGGCTCCACTATGAGGAGCGCCCAGTGGGCGCTTGAGCACCCATAGTCGGCGTCTATGCATCCAGTCCCCTGCTTTGTCTCCAAACATCATAACAATCTACAACTTGGAAAAAAAAAAAGCACCGAGTATCAGTCCTCTGTACCCGCACCTCCATCTAAAGCACCTTCATAGTCATGTACTGTGGTGTGGCTTACCCCCAGTCTCAACCTTCATGAAACACAACTGAAGCCAAGCATAGTTTTAGTTTCTCGATAGTCACAACCATCATCAATATATCTGCAAAATTCTGAGTTGTATGTATCTACTCCAGGAACAACTGCCCATCTTCAAGAAGAGAGTGAATGAGATTATACCTTAGCTGAATGTGTTTCGTCATGGCATGAAAATCAGTGTTCTTAGCAAGATGAATCGTACTCATAATGTCACTATAGAATTTTTCAATCCCCTGCTCCTTGCCTACTTCTGCCATGAAATTATGTAGCCAAATCACCACCTTGCTAACCTCAGTGATAGCAATAAATTTAGCCTCAATAGTTGAAAGTGTAACGATCTTCTACAACCTAGAAACCCAACTCATTGTTGTACTCTCCAATGAAAAAATATACCCCGTTGTACTTCTCCTACTGTCCACATCTTTTGCTAGATCTGAGTCTACAAATCTCGTAGATTGATCCCCGCACTTTAACAATAAAGTGTCATGTTGATTGTTTCTCTCAAATACCTAAGAATCCACTTTATTGCCTCCCAATGATTCCTACTTAGATTACCTATGTATCTACATACCACTCTTGTTGCATATGCAACATATAGTATGGTACAAATCATCGCATACATCAAAATTCCATCTACTTAAGCATACAAAGTTCTCTTCATGTGTCCTTGCTCTGCTTCAGAGTTAGGAGATATCTCCTTAGATAGTTTGAAGTGACTATCAAATAGAGTACTAAATGTTTGAACCTCTGTAGGATCTTCTCAACATACTCTTCTTGAGATAACTTTAGTGTTCTTGTAATCATGCCTCTGTTGATTCTCATCTCAAGGATCTTCCTAGTTGTACCTAAATCCTTCATCTTGAACTCACTTGATAACTATTTCTTCGAGTCCTTGATTTTCTCCATATTAGTCCCTGTAATTAGCATGTCATCCACATACAAAAGAAGTATAATATAGCAGTTACCAAAGTGTTTGATGAAGCAATAATGGCTTTCCTGGCACTTCAAATACTCATTTTCTAACAAAAACTTGTCAAATCTGATGTATCATTGTCTTGGGGTCTGCTTCAAGCCATAAATGTTCTTCTTCAATATGCAGACCAAGCCCTCTTTGTTTGGAACTTTATAACCTTATGGTTACACCATATATAGCTCCTCATCTAGATCTCCGTGTAATAAAGCTACTTTTACATCTATCTACTTAAGATGTATATTTTCTTCTGCTACTAGACTCAGTAAAACCCTGACAATATTCATCTTCACCACTGTGGAGAAGAACTCTATCTAATTCACTCTTTCCCTCTACTGAACCCTTCAAAACAAGCCTTGCTTTATAACACTTTCTACCATCTGACTCCTCTTTTAGTCTATAAATCTACTTGTTGTACAATGCTCTTTTGTCATTTGCTAGTACCATTAAATCACAAGTCTGATTTGACTCCAAAGATTACTTCATCAATGACGAGCTCTCAAACCCTTTAGTCTTCAACTTGAGTGGCCTCCTCAAAGCACTCAAATTCACCATTATCAGTTAGTAACAAATAGTGTAAAGAAGAAGAATACCTTCGTATGAGTTGTATCACTCTGCTTGATCTTCTGACTTTTGTAGCATGTGATTGAGGAACTTCTAGTGCTTTGTTTGGTTGAGCACTTCATCGTTCTTCATCTTCATGATCACCAATATCTTCTATCTCCATATATATGGATGCTTCAGAAGTAAATGACGGACTATCCTGAGTTCTGACCATGTCCTTGTACATCTCCATTTCATTAAAAGTGGTGTCTCTACTCTTAATGAATTTCTGATTCTGATAATCCCTGAACTTTTTACCAAATCTGCCAAGCTTCTACCTTCTACAAATTTAAGTGAAGTAAATAGGGATAGGGCCTCTTTGAACTTTTGTATTCAAATAGGAAAATCCATTGATGATGGGCCCACTATTATTCATTCCATTTGAAATACGATAGGGGGGTGTCTATAATCGGTCTTAGTCATCCTTCTACTATCTCAACTCTGTGCCAAAATTCTAGTGTTTCTTATGAGAGTTGGGTGGAGCGCCTTCAACCCTTGAAACATATTTCTAAACGAAACTTTTGGGTTTATAGTCGACATGAGGTATTTGAGCAAGGTGAAAGTTTCTCCCGACCTTTTTCTTTTACTCTTGGGCCTCACCCCTCTATTTTTTTGGCTTCTATGACTAAATGATTGGATACTCTAGAGGATTATACTGCGATTATTCAACTTGAGGTTTTTGATTTATCGGATCGGGTGGCTAATATCCCTTTTAAAGCTAGAGTGATGCAGTGATTTACTTTTGGCTCTCCTATCATCAATAAATAGGAGGCCCTTTCATGTTAAGGGGCTTTTGGTTCTCCTCTCTGGTAATCTCTATCATTCATGGAATAAAAAAGGTAAGTATTCCTCTCCTCTTTCTCTCCCTCTCTTTCTCTATCTTCATTTCCTTCGATCTCTACACTCAATTTTTTGGATATGTCTCCAAAATATATTTGAATTCAACAGTTATGAATATTATAAATATTTTCTTAAAAAATAAACAACAATCATTTTATCAATATTGACATATTTTAACCGGTTTGATTTTAAAAAATATTTTCATATAAGAAAATCTAAAATAAAAAACAGTAGTTTGATGGCTATTTCGAAAACAAACAAATGAGGAAGTTGTCGCATATCTCAAAATTTATTATATGTAAATATTTATCTATTACAAATTTCATGAAAAAAAAAAATCCTTGCAATAATTTCTTCATACATATAAGCTCAGTTATGATGTAGTGCTTTGAAATCAACTAAAACTTGAGTTGAAGTGATTTGAGAATTAAGTAAATTTTTAGCAAGTTTTGGGGCATTTTCTATAGAATTTTTTTGTGCTTGTATCCAATTTGCTAATAAATTAACATATTAAAATACGATCATCCAACATCATGATGAATACATAATTCATAGTTTATTAAAATAAGATAATATGTGTAAATTTGGCGATTTTAACAATAGGAGAAGGTTTTCCAACCATGACACTGTCTTGTGGACTATTGATGGAGGTATATGGTGTCTCATTGTTTAGCCTTATAGATACATACAAAAAAGAGGTCTACCAATTACTCAAACAAATGAGTACTAGGCGACATGAACAATAAAATGAACTTTCAAGACACCTAAATTTGAGTTTTATAAGAAGCATCATACTGATTATATACTGTGCAATAAATAAACATCTTGTTTATTAATTTTTTTCTCATGAGTTTATCTCTTTATTTATAGGAAAGAGGGTATAATATGCGATTTAACATTTCTGTCCCTTCTTTACGGGGTCGTTATAGGATAAGTTGTCCAATTCTTAGTCCATAATAAAGAACCTTGGGGGCATCCGTGGGAAGACTGATGATGGTGAGGAATTGGATTGTTTCCTCGAATTTGATTTGTCCATCCAAGCCCGTTCAATCCAGAGTTGTATCATTATTTTTTTGGCTCGATTAGCTTTTTATCATTGATTCAAATGATTGCATTCAATCCGATAAATGAAACTTCTAGTCGACTATTTACCGTCACTTCTTTATCATACTTTCTTCTGAACCGTTGGATGTTCTTTGAACTTATGCTGGCATTTTCTTGATGCACGCAAGGAAAAAAAAAAAAAAAAAAAAAAAAAAAAATTTTGGAGGAAGAAGAATTTTTCCTAATCCATTCCGGCAAACATCCGTTGACATCCACCCTCAACGCGTTCTTCTTCTCCCCTGCCATAAATCCCGAATCCCATCCCCCCCCAATTATACCAAACTACTGTATTCAGCAGCTTAGCTCGACATCCATCAACCATGGCATCCACCGCCGCCGACCTCCACATCTTCTTCCTCCCTTTGCTCGCCCCCGGCCACATGATCCCCATCCTCGACCTCTCCATTCTCATCTCTGCACGCGGCGCGCGCTCCACCATCATCACCACCCCTTCCAACGCCGACCTAATTCTTCGCCCTTCTCTCTCCCGCTCCGATAGCCCCAATATCCATCTCCTAACCATCCCTTTCGCCTCCGACCAATCCCCAAACCTCACCGAAAATCTCACCGGCTTGCGCACCCCAGAAGTCACTCCCCAATTCTTCGCCTCCTTGTGCCTCCTCGAACCTCACTTTGAAAGCCTCGTAATCGCCCACCGCCCCGACTGCATCATCTCTGACGTCCTGTACCCGTGGTCCGCCGGACTTGCCAAACGCCACGGCATTCCCCGGATCGCCTTTCATGGAACCAGTTACTTCTCCTTCACCCTCATGGGACTCGTCGGCAGACTTCGCTTGTATGACTCCGTTTCCTCCCCCGATGAGCCTTTTGTAGTCCCGGACTTACCTCATGACATCAAGTTGACCCGATCCCAACTATTCCCCATGATCATATCTCCGCCGGAGTACATGGCCGGGATTTCGGCTTCCCTTCAAGAAACCTATGGCATGGTTATGAACACGTTCTACGAACTGGAGCCCGCCTATGCCGACTCATTCAAGTCCGCTGGTTGGATGCGAGGCTGGAACGTTGGCCCTGTTTTCCTCCGCCATTGGTCTGTAGATTCGATCAGAAACAGGGGCGGCGCCGCAGCGTCCGATGTCTTCGATTGGCTGGATGGAAAGAAAGCAAGATCTGTGCTTTATGTCTGTTTTGGAAGCCTGCCACGTTTCACGGCGGCGCAGCTCCCGGCGGCGCAGCTCCGGGAGATCAGGGAGGGGTTGGAGGCGGCCGGGCGGCCTTTTGTGTGGGTGGTGAGAGGGGGATTGGAGGAGGAAGGATACGTTCCCGTCGCCGGAAATGGATCGGGTGGGTTTGTGATAAGAGGATGGGCACCGCAGCTTGCGATACTTAAACATGAGGCGGTGGGAGGATTTCTGACGCACTGTGGATGGAATTCTTGCATGGAAGGGATTGCGGCGGGCGTGCCGATGGTGACATGGCCATTATTTGCGGATCAGCAGTTCAATGAGAGGCTTTTGGTGGACGTGTTGGGAGTGGGCGTAGGTGTGGGATCGGTGGTGAACAGTACGAGGGAGGAGGAGCGGACGGTTGTGGTGGCGGAGAGAGTGGCGGCGGCGGTTGAGGGGGTGATGGGGGGAGGGGAGGAGGCGGAGGAGAGGAGGAGGAAGGCGAGGGAGATGAAGGAGGCGGCGGAAAAGGCGGTGAGGGAAGGAGGGGCGTCGGAGGGGGACTTGGGAAGGATGGTGGAGGAACTGCTTGCTTTGAAGCGGAGCAGGGTGGAGGAAACAGAAATTAAATGCGGCGATTAGGGCTTAGTGCCAGGCTTCGTTTGATCGTTCAAAAAAAAAATTTTTTTTTTTTTTGGATGTCCAGTTCTTCGAATTCTAATTGGAGAAGAGAGTTATGTTTTGAAAAGATGAAATTTTTCTTCAAATAAATTTTTGCAGCTGTTGGGGTTGACTTAACGAACTGAACTCTTCTAAATATAAGCTTAAATAGATTCTACCTTGTATATCTTGGAAAAAAGAAAATAAATGTTTCGTCTAGACAACCAACCGTCGAGCAACATTCGTCTGGACAACCAACCATCGAGCATCATCTCATTATATCCTTTATTTGGGTGTTAGGTGTCGCCTGGTAGTTGACCATCCGAACGTGTGGTTGTCCAAATTGAATATTCTATCTAAAAAAAGAGATTAATGAGGATGTTGTTTATCTTCAATATATTTTTAGAATTCTTGGTCTGTAATGTGTGCTTGATTAGGTAATATTTCAAATCTTTTAAGTCATCACTTTATACTCATTTGTGTCTAGGTGTTTAAATTCTTTCGTTTTTTATCTGTCATAAAATTTATCAATTTTTTTTTTTTTATTTTTCTTAACTTTTAAAGTGGGAAGAAATAGTATATTGCATAGAGTAGTCTAGCACATAACTCCTTCCCATATTATTTACGTAAGTGCCACCGAATTTTTATATATTTGCATAGCTACTAAATTTTACATTTTATGTTTATACCACCCAAATTTTTCATATCACATCAAAAATATCATAATTGTAATTTTTAAACATGAAATACATATTTTCATGTATTGACTGATATAATAATTGAAGTATAGGTATTAGATGTGTAAATACATAGGAATTAAGTGGTATGTATGCAAATCTTTCTATTTGAAAAAACCAACACTTGAGTGGCACATAAAACTCAATTGAAAATATATATAGTGTAATTTTTGTAATATACTTGGGCTTATTGGTTGAGAGCCAACCTTTCAACTAAATGGCCTTAGGTTTATGATTTTGCATATACAGCGTGAAAGTGTATTTATGATTAAATTTACTCAAATCTCTCATAAAAAGTGTAATTTTATTAGTTATTAATTGTTAGTATGTTACAACTCAAGTTGGCATGGGGACATGAAGTCCGTTGTTCACTCAACGTCTAACAATTTTAGCTTGATGGTTCACTGCTGATATAATCTTTGTTTAAGGGTATATTTGGGGCAACTTCAATTATTTGAAGAGACAACTACGAAGTTATTGTTCAAAAGGTTGTGGTGCTACTAGAAATTTATTTTATTTTCAAAAAATCAGGCCGCTACTTTATGATAGCTACCACACTTAGTAGGTCAGGTTGCAAAACGAACCTCCCACAACGAATTTTGAAAAATGAGATAAAACAAGTTTTACTAAACATATGAAAGTGCAGTGTGACACCACAGTGTCACCGCATCACTGCCCTAAATGTTGGTTAAGTTTCGTAAGTTATTTATTAATGCTAATCAATTTGTGATTTTTTTATCGGAATCCCATGAGCAATTCCCAATTTTACCGGATCTTATGATTAATTAGAAACTAAACTATACCACGAAATAACATGATCGTATAAATTTGAGAAAACCAGAACAAAATTTAAAAGGAAGCACAATCAAAGCAATTTAAAAAATAACACAAAAAATTTTACGTGGAAAAACCAGAGAATGAGAATAAACCACATAACCACATCACCTTAAATTCCACTATGAAATTCAGAAAGTTCTTATAAAGATCCCACGTCAGTTTCCTCTCTCACACAAGGAAACTTACAGGACAAGCTCCACAATCTTTTTTCTCCAATTCGACGCAAGAATCACACTGAATTACTGAAATCCACCTCTTCTACCCTTGTCACCTTTACCGAGATATTTGTTAAAGAATGTCAAAGGAAGATCCACAGAAACCCTAAAGCTTACGTCGCTTGAAATTGAGACTTAAAATCAAATTCCGTGCAAAAATTGCTCCAGGCGCATAGGCGCTCGAACTTGGTGCCTATCGCCAAGCTTACGTGTCAGTGCCAAAGTTGGCGCCTAAGCGCCTAAATAAAGGCGCATGAATTCCCCTTCTCTGTTGTGCCCACATCAAGTGGGAACATATGCACCAATGGTCGGTTTATATGCGTCGGCTTATCCTGCTTCCAATTAGGCTCCATAATATAACAATCTCCCACTTGGAGACTAATTGCTCCTTGAATCGGTCCTCTATACCTGCACCTCCAACTAAATTGTCTTCATTATCACGTACCATGGTGTGGCTCACCCCCAATCTCAACCTTCATGAAAACAAACTAAAACCAAGCATAGCTTTAGTTTCTCGACAGTCACCACTTTGTCAACATAACCACAGGAATTTGAACTGTGTGTATCTTCTTCAAGAACAACTGCCTATCTTCAAGGAGAGAGCGAATAAAATGATACCTCAACTAAATGTATTTCATCATGACATCAAAAGATGCGTTCTTAGCAAGATGAATCACACTTCGACTATCACTGTAGTGTTTTCCAATCCTCTGCTCCTTGCCCAATTTTGCCATGAAACTTTGTGGTTAAATAGTCTCTTTGTTAACCTCAGTGAAAGCAATATATTTGGTCTTCACGAATGAAAATGCAATGATCTTTTTTTAACATGGAAACCCAACCCACCGCTTTGTTCCTCAAGGTAGAGATATACCCTATTATACTTCTCCTACTGTCTCATTTTCTGTCAAATCTGAATCTACAAATATCTGTAGATTGATCTCTACACTTCCATAATAAAGTGTTTTGTTGACTGTTCCCTTTAAATACCTAAGAATCCACTTTACCGCCTCTCAATGATGCTTGCATAGATTGCCCATGTACCTGTCGACCACTCCTATTGCTTATTAAATATCTGCTCTATTTTAGATCATCACATGCATCAAACTTCCAAGTATTGTGCTTGCTTTGCTTCATAGTTAGGTAATAGCTCCTTAGATAGTTTGATATGACTTCCTAAAGAAGTGCTAACTGGTTTCATCTCGCTCATTTTGAACCTATGTAGGATCTTCTCAAAATATTATGTCTGAGGCTTCAGTGTATTTTCACTCCTGTCCCTGCTGATTCTCATCCCGAGGATTTTCCAGGTTGAACATAAATCCCTCATCTCAAACTTACTTGATAATTATTTCTTCAATTTTCTCCATATCAGCAATTGCAATTAACATGTCATCCACATGTAAGAGATGCATTCTGATGAAGCAACAGTGTTCTGTCGGGCATTTCAAGTACTCATCGTCTACATGAACCTGTTAAACCTCCTATATCACTGACTCAAGGTCTGTTTCAAGCCATGAAGGCCCTTCTTCAATTTGCAAACCAAAACTTCTTTGCTTGAAATCTTGTAACCTTGTGGTTTCACCATGTATAACACCTCCCCCAGATCTCCATGTAAGAAAGTCATTTTTACATTCACTCGCTCCAAATGTAGATCTTTCACTGTTACCGAACTCATCACTACTCTGACAGTCGTCATCTTCACCAATAGAGAGATGATCTCCGTGTAATCCACTCATTTCTTATGTTGGAAGCCCTTACAGTAAGTCTTTCTTGTAGCGCTTGCTACCATTTAACTCCTCTTTTAGCATATAAACTCATGTATTGTGCAGTGCTCTACTGTCATTTGGTAGTACAGTCAAATCTCAAGTCATATTTGACTCAAAAGATTGCATTTCTTCATCCATGAGAATCTTCCTCTCCCATGAATCTTCAACTTGAGTGGCCTCCTGACCCGACCTACAATTACACAATTATTTTAGTTCTAAAATATGACCAAAATGTTGACTCAATTTATATTTAGCGGCTAGTGTGCAAAATTAAACATTATATAAAGTTAATAAAATATTTTACACATTATGGGTAATACACAAGTATATGTATTTTTTTAAGTAATATAGGACTCTAATGGAGTCCTAAGTATCGATCCCACAAAGATAGACAAAACTCTTATAGGCTGACTTTAATAAAACCCTCTTTAAACTGTAGTTAACTTATATAGGAAATGATAAAATGCTTTTGTATATTACCTAATCCTGCATAATTGAAAGGAATGCTAAGTATGCTAACCAAATACATAATGTAAATGCAAGACAATCTAAAAAGACTAAAATGTAAAGTTAACACTAAGCAATTCTAAAATTTCAATGTATAGAAGAGTTCAAACTTATATAAAACATCATTCCCATTACATTGAGTTTATAATCAATGTAGGAATCAAATAATTTTAAATATAATTAATGTATTGTGTGAAATACGAACATACTTATTCTTTATCCTCTCTCGAGTGCATGAAGAACATTGGTTAATCTAGAGTTAGTTAAGTCCCTAAACCCGTGGTTGAGCTCGGAAGATGCTAGTTGTCACTCTAGAGTTCACACCTACCCCTCACCTGAAGGCTAACATCTCGCTTTAGTTTCCAAACATCTTGAATAAATTGGAAATTTTAGTCTGTCACTCTAAAACCTTCAATTCTACGTCCATCAAAACTTACTTCCCTATTTATTTGCACATAATCCCATGAACTAAATTATCATTTATGAGACTAAATGTGATTCTTACTTTGTTGAAGAAAGCATAGCCCTTTCGAGTCACTATGTTTCACAACATATTTTAACAAATCAATTGGTCAGATCGATAAGTAAATTAAGCATAGAGTTTAAATCATCACAATTTATGTATTTAAAAGCGTTTCTACTAAACTTCATTACTAGACATAATTATTTCTCATAGCAGGGAGAAAGACAAAAGAAACTACTCAAATCTCATGGGGAAGAAACAACAACACATGGATTTATAGATATATATAAGTTTACAAAATAAGATTAAGTAAAATAAATAAAATACACAGTTTATCGCAAACTCCTTCCAAAGCAATCATTCTAGTTCTTTTGAATCACTCACTCTCCTTGCAATTCCACTCTAATCTCACTTAGAACTGTAGTGAAGATGATATCTCTCACTTTTCCTCTTCACCTTCAAATCTAAGCAAGCATTCAAGACTTTCTCCTCTCTTTAAGAACACTCTCTTCTCTAAGAAGACTCTCATTCTCTCTGGAAAAACTCCCCTTTGAATCTCCAGAAGTCTCTTTAAATAGTGCTCTCAAAATCACCAAGAGTTACTTCAAGCACTCCTTCAAAACTCGTCCACATTCATTCATTTTATTTTCTTTGACTCCAACTTGCTCTATTTTCATTCCATTTGCTCCACTTGCTCAATTTAGTGTACCTACAACCAAAAACATCAAAAATACATTTTATTAAAGCGCAATATCATTAAAAATAAGCATTAAATGTGCAAATAAAAGTAACATATTTTAGGCATGTCAAAATCCCTCAAACTTAATTGTTACTTGTCCTAAAGTAATTTATTTCTTTTAAAAAATTAAATATGTGAACATGTGATGGTGGATTTCATTAAAAACTCCTAGAGTTTTGTCCTATAAATGTGATAGTTATGACTTTATAAAAATGTTAGTAATTTATGCTAGACATAAGGCATAGGAATATTCTATAATCAAGTCCAAGAATTCTAATTTTCTATTTATTTCAAAATATAATTGTAGTTTGATAAACATAAGGATCTCAGAAAAATAACAGATGAAATTTAAGAAAACTCTACTAGTAAAAATAGACTAATCCTTTTAAGAAATAAAGACTCAGAACTGTAATAAAGCCTCTTTCTTTAAGATGATTCAGGTGAAACAATTTTTTAGTTAGGCATCCCCTCAAGCTTCTCCTCATTTTCACATATACTTTCATCATTTTTTTTACTTTCAGGATTATTTTAAATCATTTATTTTATTTTTCTCCATGAGGATTGCTACATCTGGATCAGCCTTTAATAATTTAGAATTTCACTATCCTCCTCTGAAAGTTAAAACTCATCACATTTTTTTACCTTGATAATCTATATTAGTTTTCAAAATTGATTTTTTATATAGTCTCAATTCCTTAAAGTATAGATTTAAGATCTTCAATATTTTAAAAATATAGTTTCTTTTTTACTTTAAAAAATAAAATCATATTTCTATTCATTTTTACTTAACATTTTAATTCTTAAAACTAATCTTTATCACCAAAATTTTACTTAAGACTACCACAACATCTATAAAATCAAAAAACTAAAATTTTCTAAAAATAACACCACATACTACTTTAAAAAATATGTATTTCAAAAGTTTTTCTCCAAGCCGAAGCCGAAGTTTTTAGCTGGATCCACGAGAAGGAAGCCAGCTCCGTGCTTTGTGCTTCAGTAGCCTGCCTTGCTTCACGGCGGCGCAGTTC
>NW_018164901.1:194584-194921 GCF_001263595.1 Phalaenopsis equestris
TCAGTAGCCTGCCTTGCTTCACGGCGGCGCAGTTCCGGGAGATCAGGTGGGTTTGGAGTCCGCCGGGAGGCCATTTGTGTGGGTGGTGAGGGATGATCCCATGGCGGAGGGTAATGTTCCCCCCGCCGCAGAGTGAGAAGTTGGCTTCGTCATAAAGGGATGGACACCGAAGCTTGCGACACTTAAGCATGAAGCAGTGGGAGGATTTTTGACGCACTGTTGGTGGAATTCGTGTCTGGAAGGTATTGCAGCGGTTGTGACATGGCCGTTCATTTCTGATCAGCAATTCAACGAGAGGTTTTTGGTGGATGTGTTGCGTGTGGGATTTTTTTTTTTT
>NW_018164902.1:0-722 GCF_001263595.1 Phalaenopsis equestris
TTATAACCCAGGTTGGAAGAGTCATCCTAACTTTATTTGGAATAACAATTTTTCTACAAGTCAACAATGGGCAAACAACCCAATAAACCCATTGAGAAATTCATCCAACCAAGGAAATGTTAATTATAGACCTTCTTATCCTCTAGGATTTAACACTAACACTCAATTTAAGGAAAAGAAGTTGTCTATGGAAGAGCTGATACTGAACATGGGTCAACAATTGCAAAATCAAGGAAATCAAGTACAAATTTAAGGAAACCAGCTACAAAATCAAGGAGCTGCTATCAAGAATACTGAAAACCAATTGGGGCATATCTCTACTATGCTTAGTAATCGAACATTGGGAATTTTTCCTAGTACTGTGGAATTAAATCCTAAAGATCAAGGAAAAGAATAGATAAAAACATACAATTACGAAGTGGAAAAGAATTGGAAACAAGAGTGCAAAAAGAAACGGAAACTAGAAAAGAGAAAGTGGATATAGAAAAAGAAAAGGATTATGAATACCCAGATTATGTGAAGTTGGGTATTATGAATCCTAGAGAAATTTTTCCTAGTACTGTGGAATTTTTCCAAGTTTATAGAAACTCTTAAGAAATTAACGGTAAATATTCCCTTCATAGAAGTTTTAGAGCAAATGCCCAATTATGTGAAGTTTATGAAAGATATTTTGAACAAGAAAAGGAAGTTCATTGATAATGAGACTGTTGCACTCAGCAAAG
>NW_018164902.1:924-1588 GCF_001263595.1 Phalaenopsis equestris
AGTTACTTATCCTAAGGGAGTTATAGAAGATGTGTTAGTAAAAGTTGATAAATTTATCTTTCCTATGGATTTTATTATTTTAGATATGGAGGAAGTTAAAGAAATACCTACTATTTTAGGGAGGCCTTTTTTAGCTACTGGAAGAGCTATGGTAAATGTTCAAAAAGGAGAATTAACTATGAGAGTTAACAATCAAGAAGTTACTTTTAACTTTGCGAAATCTATGAAATGCCCAGCTGTTGAAAGAGGCAATGAATGTTTTCGCATGGAAATTAGTGAACATCTATTGAACAAGTATTTTAAAGAATATTTTAAAGAAAAAAAGATTTTGAAGACAAAGATGAAGTTATTTTGGACGAAATAGAAAATGAAGAATTAGATTATGTTCAGGAAAGATTTGAGATGTTGGATATTACAGGAAATACTGATAAGAATCTAGTTCCGTCAATTATAAAACCACATAAACTTGAGTTGAAAATATGCCTAACCACTTGAAGTATGTGTTTCTGGGAAACTCATCTACATTACTTATTATTATATCTTCAGAGTTAAATGATTTGCAAGAGCAAAGACTTTTGGATACATTGAAAAGATATAAGAAAGCTTTTGCTCTTGCAAATCATTTAACTAGATGAACAATATAAACCAAGAGTTGATCCACAAA
>NW_018164902.1:6572-23162 GCF_001263595.1 Phalaenopsis equestris
TAGATGCGCAATTGCATTGTGGTACGCATGTAATGTTCCCTAAAAGGGTGGCCAATCGAATATTGAGTCATCTACAAATCAATTGAATCGCCTGATTCATTTTATTAGATCATTTGTATGTTCTGTTATTTATTCTTTTATTTTTCGAATTTCTAAATCATTTCTTTGAGTATAAACTGCTGAGAGTATGATTTCTAACGGATTATGATTCCGAAAAGAAGCAAAGCATATAATTTATTATAAATTAGATTGTATGAATTTTCGTACTATTTTCCTATAAGATTTTGAAATTAAATTATGTTATTGGTTCTTTATATTTATATATTTATAGCTTAGTGTGAGGAAAATCAACAATAAACTTAGAAATCTCATGGTAATGTGAATTATTACCTTGCATGACATGTCTTGATTAGTTCCAAGCCCCGTGAATGAATAATTGGACGGTGAAAGTATTCTCTTTTTTTATTTCTATTACTAATAGTTTAATATTCACATATAAATGATAGAGTCACCAAAGAAAATAATTAAATTAACAAGTTGAAGTTCTCCTTTCCGATTGGTGTTCTGATCTCTATATACATTTGATCCGCTTCTACTCTTCTTGCTCAGAAGCTTAAAAACTAAAAAAAAGAAGTATTAAAGAAACATAATAAGCTATCTAAAAATAACATGCGTAAAGTAAACCACGGAAAAGAATTCAATATGTATGTTGGTCTTTCATATCCCTATAAAACATCTTATAATATGCAAGTTTTTTATATTTTTATATAAAATCTTATATATGCTAGTACACATATCAATGACATTTTTTAAATGAAAAAAATAAGAATTTTATATGCATTTAGTTTATCATACTCTTATTTTATATTCTTTAAATACACATTTGTCTCTGTCAGAATCACTGTCAATAAAACCTAACACAGTGTTCGCCGATATTATCTCATTAACACAGTAGTTAACAATCTAAACATCACAATTGTTCGAGATGGAAAGACCCTTGTCTGCTCCTACATAATATTATCCCGTTGGCACAACTGTTAGTAATGTAAATAGTACAATTGTCTGGTAAGGTAAGCTCTGCTTCACTCGCCCTTGAAAGATTATCTTGTTGGCTTAGAGAACTAACCATCACAATTGTATGGGGTGGTCGAGAAATATCTATGCACACAGGCACACTCGTGTTCTCTGCTTGTAACATTAGAGGGTAAACTCCTCCTCTGAACAACACATATAAGCATACAAGCATTCATATATAAGCTGTTGTATTCTTTATACCATGCATTCCTCTGAGAGGGCAAGAAAGTGTGAGCCTTTGTGCGATGAACACGAGAGCAGAAGAGGGATATCGAGAGAGGGGAGAAATTTCAAAATCATTAGAACCACATTCGATGCCATCCAAAGGTTATATCATTTGAGTAATTACGGTGGGAACAACGAGTTTCGGTGGGAACAGAGACAGGATTAAGGAGGGGTATTAAAGGATTAATTAAATTTAATTAAACTTATAACTTCTAATTTTTAAAATTTTCAATCTATAAATAATTTATATATAGTCTTTTATATCAAATTGATCGTTTTAATATGTAGAATTTTATAGACTTACTTTGGTTGAAATCTGAGGAAAGTGAAATTTAGGATACATTTTAAGTCACAAAAAAACTGATTATTATATTTTAAGTATCATAAACAATTAGTAGTGATCATTTCATAGAATGGTGAAAATAATCAACTGTTAATCTGAGCGGTGATAGAGTTCAAATAATAGTTTTGAATAGGCCTTTCATGATGGTTTCATCAAATGTTGCAGAATGGGTTTCTCTCTCATGCTGCTTGATATGTCACCAAAAAATTAAGTTGATTATGCATGAACCTGAATGTATGTTGACTACAAACATTTTCAAAGTTAAATTCAAAATTATCTTGCTCTAATTCATCAATTTTATAATCAAATTGATCAATATCTTGACATTATGAACCCAATAATACTAAAAATGATTCGATCTTGGTACAAATCAAACAGTTGAAAAATAATTGAAAGCCTTAAAATATTAATTGAATAGTCATATAATCTTCACATTTGGCATGTTGGCAATCAAATTGAGTGTTTTGATCAAAGAAACCAAATAAGCTTGAAATCACTCAACTCTGATATCATTAAAAAATTTAAATTCTTAAAGTATGATCTATAATTAAATGTCATGAATTGTTCGATCGAATATTTTTGAGATTTTAGCTAAATTTATTGAAATGGCCTCCTAAAACTTTAAATAGAACCACATTTTCAACATGAAGTGAGATGTGTTAGAGCTAATTCACACTTTGAAAGAAACCATGAAGCTGTCAATCAATAATGATCGCCACTAACACTACTAGAGGTTGTTGTAACATGGTTATTATTTCTAGGTTGCTATCGTTTGATTTTTTTGACTCATTGAAAACTCTTAGATATAAATATGGAACTATGTAACTTAAAATATATAGTAAATTTACTCTAATTGGGCTGAGCCCTGTGATTTTTTTTTGTTTATGGGTTTTCCACATAAATATTCTGCTCTCTTATTGCTTTATTCCAAGTGTGTTAGATATTTTTACTGAGAGTTCCCCCTATCATTGAGAGTTTTCTGACATACATCACTATTAAATATTGCATGAACCAACATGTTTTATATGTCAATGCAAAATGGATGACTATAAAAATTGATATGCATAACATATGGAGAGATTGATAATTGGAGCACGAGCCAATAATCGTTTAAAAGAAAATTTCAGTAAAGGAGACACAAAATATGATTCACAATAGTTTCAATTTCTCAATGAAATCTTTCATGTATTGAAATGAGAGTAAATTAAAAAAAAGCCCCAGTGTTATGAAATTAGAGTTTAATAAAAAATATTCAATCACTAACAAATGATTACTACTTTACTCAATGTCTAAATGGTTTTAGATTGCAGATTTTATGACAATTAATCTCTAAGGATTATCAACAAGCAAGCATACGACAACACAAAAACCTTGTTTCCAATCAAGAGTATGTCAAGTATTCAAATAAAAATTATATAAATAAAAGGTAAATTTACATGTATATCACATAAGTCTTATTTACATATATCTAACAACTAAAATTTGATATTGACACTTATAGCATCTTAGTATCAAAAACTTCTGCATGAAAGATGAATTTAACATTCAAAATGACAGTGATGGTGATATTTTTTTATGTTATTTTAAATATTTAATTGGTATGCATGTAATATGAATGTGTGAATGTTAAAAAAAAGGTGAAGTTATGTTTCTAATTTTGAGAATCTTTCACTAATAATAATAGATAGTTAAGCGTTGTTTATTATTTTGGAGGAAAGGATAAGAGATAAAGTTCATAAACGTTAACCTTTAATTTTAAGAAAAATAATAATGAAAAATTTAGTGGCACTTAGGGACAATACTACGTGCTCTCTTCTCTAAGCGTGGAATCCCAAGAATATCAGCAGAACTAAAATCCAAAGCAAAACTATATTTTAAAAGTAAAGGAACTGAGAAGAATAAATTGGAATGATTTAAACTTATAAAGCAATCATGGGTTATCTCCTCCGAGAAATTCTCGTAAAACAAAAATAAGTGATTTTAGAGCATACATTAGGTTTAATAGTGTATTTATATTTTGGAAGTGTTTTTTGTTTTTTTTTTCTTTTTTGGCTTTTGGCCTTAGTTTTTCATGTAAATTAAACTTATGTGGTAGTAGATGCTGTAAGGTAAATAGAAAAATTGCAGTGCATGAAATTTAAAGGCGTATCTGGGCCTCCATTACCGCTGCATTGTTAGTAACATAAACCATAATATATTTACAGTAAATTTTAATAAATTCAATAAAAAAAAATAAATGAAAAATCTAGTGCACAATAGTAGCAAAACAAGTCGTACCAAAAATACAAACATCTAAAGAAAAACTCATAGTCACATTTGGACGACCGGGACTAACTGTAAGACTTCGGTGAAGGTGGGGGATCAAAGCTAGACTATGTGCTTTCCAACCTTGGGTAAGAGCTACCAACCTGATAATCTATATAGGGCAGTCCTTAGCTTTGATCTAAGTGACTAGCCATGGATCTTTGAAAGATTTTATCAAAATTCTTAAATTTTTCATACAAAAGATATTTATTGTAAATTTCCATGCAGAGTTTACTTTAACAAGCAAAAGAAGTCTTGTTTATTTTTTTGTAAATATTTTGTAAAGTAATATAGTTCATAATCCAGTCACTCTAGTTTAGCTAGGCCTACTAGCAACCTAAGAGTATCGGGGGCAACATTCTCACCAAGAGTTAGTGAATAGTATCCTCTCCCCTCATTGAAGGTCCTTGAGGTAGACGATACTTTTCTAATAATCCCACTTCGTATCCCTTGTTTGAGCACACATAAGCATTATCATCATTTCATTAGCCACCCAGACCTCATACATATACTGGTTTGATGATCCATATGTGGAAAAAACTAAATATCCCCAGTTTCTCACAAGAACTTAAATATTTTAGAGAAAACTTAAGTCCTTGAGCATTGGGTTATTAATATAGGATAAGTAGTGTAGGGTATTTCTATTAATTTGTTGAATTGACGGGTCTCAGGGTATAACTTGGCGTATCCCTCAATACTTTAAGAATGAGTTTCCTGATCAAAGCATAATAAGTTCAATTATCCTTTAAAATATCCAAAAGATTGCAAAAGTGTTCGGGGCATAACCCTAAACAGCTTTTAAAACCTTCTGAATCATTTCGAGTTCACCTAAACTTATTATTTTATTGAATCATTAATCCTGATAAGTTAGGATTTAGTGATGATATTTTAATCTAAGCTCAATGAACCTCTCAATTTTTTAATCATCCTATGAGAAGGAAAATTAAACATTCACTTGATGTTTTACTCTAAGAATTATGTGTGTAGACACCTTTAAGGGTATATATGATCATTAAGGGGATCTCTACTCCTTATCGAAGTTAAGCTTGTAGTGTTTTAGGAAAATTATGATTAATTAGATTCCTCTTTTCTAAACCTTGTTACATGATTGAGGATCAAGCCTAGCTCACTACTAAGCTCTTAAACATTCATGGGTAGATTTGCAATCTTGAAAATATATTAAGTGAAGTGCACTTGATCCTTATTGAAAAATCAATTCACCGTTTAACCAAGGAAGTAAGGCTTCTAATAAGTGGATTAAAAACTTCCTAACACAAGCCCTTCACTTTAGGATCCTCCAATTAGATTGACTTCCAAATCACAATAATTCAGAAAATTACAATTTTACCCTTTTTATAAAGAAGTGATTAGTTGGTATCTACCTTTTATCCGCTTATGTTCCAATCACTTAGGAGTGTTCATTATGGTCAAAATTGCCCATTTTCCCATTAGTTTCACCTAAATTTTATTTAGGGTAGGGAATCCCAAAATTATTATTCTGCCGAAGGCTTTCCACTTCATAATCACTTAGGTTAAACACAAATGACTTTAAAATTTTATTGTCATCTCACCCATGGGTCAATTAAGACATTAAAGGAGAATTTGTGATTTTTCTGATTTTTATTTAATTTTCATAATTATTTTACTTATGAAAATTGGGATTTTTTTAAGATAATTAAAATAACTAAGTAAAATAAACCTTCAGTGCTTAAGAAAATTATTAGAGGTTCAATTAGGTCAGAGGACTGATAGAAATAATTTTAGTGAATTTTTTATTATATTTTTATTTTTTATAATGTTTTAAATGATTTCTAAAGAGTAAATAAAAAACCAAAATACATTTTTATACTCAAAATTCTTTTATATATTTTTAATTAATCTCTCTGATCTCAAAGTTTATAAAGAGTTATGTTGCATTTTTTTTATATTTATCTTATTTTTAATATTTTTTTAAGTAGAAAATATGCCAAAAAAAGTATTTATTTTAACATCAATTTTATTTTTCCTATATGCCTCTTGTCACAAAGAGCACCCCAAACTACTTTTTATAGTTTTGTTTTATTTTTTTACTTTATATAATTATTTTAAGCAAAAATCTATATTTTCTTGGAAAATTCATCTTTACACCAAAAATAAATTTTATAACCTTGAAATATTTATAGGAGCCTCTAGCGGTGATTAGCCTCAACAAAGCCCAATTTGGTAACTATTTGAGTTATTTTTTATTCTTCTTAATTTTGGTAATTTTTTTATTTTTTAAATAGAAAAATATGTCTTAAATTTAAATTTTGAAATTTTGATTTTTATTTTTCCTAAGTTCCTCTAACCCCAGTGAACTTACCAAACCAATGTTATTGGTGCTTTTTTACTTTGGAAAAATCAGAGAGCAACCCTAGTAATATGGGGAATGAACTCTCCATATTTCATATTTTTGTGATTATTATTTACTTATATCTGATTTAAACATTTTTTAAAGTATTTATTTAATTTAAATAATAAATATAAAAAATATTTTTGATTTTTATCCCACATTATTTTCCTCTATTCATAGAGCACAGAAGTATTTTTATTTTATTTTTTGTATTTTTCTACACAAAGTTATAAATTTTTAAATCTTATATAATTTTTTAAATCAGAAAATGCCCTAATTTCCTACTTATCCATGTCATCCTCGGCGGCTCTGAAAGTACACATGGTACACTTCAATTCAGTGACACCATATGCATCAACTACTGGCTCGGCCTGCTTTTCACAGACATTTGCTCGTACGACGAATTCTTGCCCATCTGCTCGATACACGCACGAACCCATGTCTCTTGGTCGTTGTCCCAAACGAGCCCTAACTCAAAAACCATTCATTTTATAACCCTAATTTGTTACTCAATTTTTAACGAAATCATATGGGGTTTGTTCCTACACATTCATCTTGGTGAGACGAACTTATTTATACGGCTAATCAAGCATGAATTTAAGATACACTTCAAAATAGTTGAAATCGAGAGCAAAATTGGTAATTTTGGTCCATACCTTTGTCCAAGAAGTGTAGCCTCGATTGGATGGTTGTAGAAGCTTCCTTGAAGTCCCACGAGCGTGCTCAAAGTGTCACATTTCTATCGTATAGAGCCTAAGTAGGAGTTTGATCAAAGGATGGTGCGAATTTCAAATATGTTACACCTAAAATATATTGTATTTTTAGACATATTTTTATATCTATTTTAGAGATATTGCACTTTAATGGAAGGTATTTGTGTATTTTTCTTTGAGGTACAAGTAAAAAAGAGAAAAATGCTAAAAGGAGTGAAAAAGAATCAAATTTGGAGCAAAAATGCAAAAATATGGCAAAAGTATTTTGGGGCCTAAGCACTAGAACTAGTGCTTACGCGCCGGTGAAACATAGAAGGTCGCCTCTAAGCACCAGAGGCCCCACGCTTAAGCACCGGGGACAATTACTTGACAGGTTAATTCATTTTGACGAATTTCGAAGGAACACTTGAGGCACCTATTGGCCAAAATGGGTAGCTATAACCACTAAGGACAAAAATATAATTAAAGGACTTGTGAAAGGAGGCATCCTTGATAAATACATCAAATCAAGATATATTTTTAAGAGATACTAAGGAACCTCTTGGAAAATTATAAAAAAAGAAAGTTAAGAATTTTAGAAGGGTCCTAAAAAGTTCTTGAAATTTTCAGGCACAACAAATTTATTTTTCCTTTTATTTTTAATTTTACTTTGAGAGTTAAGAGTGTTGTAAGAGAGGAGATTTTAAGAAACTTCAAGAGTTTGGTGGAGAATTTGAGATAAGCTTTTATCTTTGTATTAAATTACTTTCAGTTTTAATCGAGACTTTTTTGTTGGTTTGACAATAATTTATACTTTTAAACTAAAGTGTGATTTTATTTTCTCCATAGATTCTGAGTAGTTTTCTTTATCTTTCTCTTAAAAATGATAAGTAATTAAAATGTTGGAGGGAAGTTTTGGAGAGTATTAATCTTTAATGTTGGAAGAAGTTGTGATGATTTAATTTCATGCACTTCATTTACTTCTTGATCTGACCCGTCTAGATGTTAAAATTTGTTATGATACAGATGTAAGAACCGGGATGGTATTGCTTCAGTCAACAATTAGAAAGAATCACATGAGATTGTATGAATGAGAATATAGTTCATATGATTGAGTGCAAATAAATAGGTAAATAATCCTTGAGGGTAAATAAACTTTGAAGAGTGAATAATTAGAGGACTTTAAAGCGACAGACTAAAGCAGGTTTATTTTCTTAGGTTTTGATACGAGATGTTAGCCACTGGTTAGAGGGAATCGAGGAAACGACAGAGTGAGAGTCTTCCATGCCTAACCGGTCTTCAAAACTATTCAAACTTTAAATTAGTCAATGTTCTTTATAGCATCTCTAGTAAGGGTAAAGAATAATATTGCTCCTATTTGACACAACACAATTTGAATACTTCTACAATATAATTCTTATATTTATTACTAATTCATGATAAGGAGAAAGTTATTTCGTGTTCAGTGTTATTCTTTTACATAAACTCAAGTTATATTTAATAAATTTTTATTTCATTTTCAAACATTAAAAATACCGAAAAGAGTTTTAATTTCATTCCTGTGATAAAAACTATAGTTTAAGTATTTTTCTTTTTAAACTAGAAAGCTTGTTGCTTTAATTATCACATAACGTGAACAATCCATATGGGTTCGAAATTTGGGGCTTAATAAAAAAGTCTTATATTACTTGATAACGATACTTGTACTTACGTATTATCCCAATATATATTAAGTTAAAAAGTTAAATTCTTATTTTCTCCAGGATCAAGTTTTTAGTACTGTTGCAAAGTAAGGAAAGTTAAGTGAAAAAATATAATCAAATACATTGTTATATTGTTGCATATAAACAATCGGGATCAAATTTTTGGTGTCGTTGCCGTGGATCGATTGAAAGCAAATTTATATTTTCAAATGTCTTACTTAAACTTTAGAGTTATTGTAGAAATATCTCATTATAATATTTTGTTTATAAAGTATTTTTGTGTGTTTTATTTTATTTTATTTTATTGTTAGTGTATGTGTAGTTCAGGTCTGAAGGACTAGTGCCTTACGATTCTGAATTAGAAAAAAACTGTTAAGAAAATCAAAAAAAGCAAAAAAAACTAAAAATTTTGAAAATTCTAAAAAAATTACAAAAATGGCTGATCAAAATAATCAAAATGTTGAAATTCATGAAGAATTTAGACCATTAAGATATTATGCCAACCCTACGGTAGATGAACTTCATTTTAGTATTCAAAAACCTACTTTAGTGGCAATTCATTTGAACTTAAACCTGTTATTATCCAAATGGTATCAAATAATTAGTTTGGGGGATCACCAACTGAATATCCAAATTTACATCTTGCCAATTTTTTAGAATTGTGTGTTACATTTAAATACGATGGTGTATCATATGATCCATAAGACTTAGGTTATTTCCTTTCTTACTGAGGGATAAAGCTAAGATGTGGTTGTATTCTTTAGCACCTAGATATATCAAAACTTGGGGTGATTTAGCATAAAAATTCCTTGCTAAATATTTTCCATCATAAAAAACTGTGAAGCTTAGAAATGATAGTATATCCTTTAATCAGTTTGAGGGGGAATCTATTTATGAAGCATGGGAACGATTTAAGGAACTCTTAAGAATGTGTCCACACCATACTATACCAGATTGGTTAATAATTTAAACTTTTTATAATAGATTAGCTAGGTTTCTTAAATCTATTATCGATGCCACTGCTGGTGGTTTATTGATGTCAAAACCATTTCATGATGCTTATGCTTTAATTGAAGAAATGAATACCAATAATTTTCAATGGCCTTCTGAGAGCGTAAATCTTAAAAAAGTAGCCAATATTCATGAATCTGATGCATTTACTATGTTAGCAAATCAATTTGTTGCAATTTCAAGGAAGTTAGAACAATTTGGAATGATTTTGAATTTTTTCTCAACCAATTTCCATGATTGAAGAGAATTCATTAGACAAAATGTAGATTCTCAAGTATCATTAGAAACTTTGAATGCCATAAATAACAAGCCAAATAACCCATACTCAAATTATTATAACCCAGGTTGGAAGAACCATCCTAATTTTAACTGGAATAATACTTCAGATTGTAGTAACTAGCAATGGGGGAACAACCAAGTAAACCGATTGGGAAACTAGAAAAATCAAGGGAATAATAGTAATAGATCTACCTATCCTCTAGGTTTCAAAAATAATCCACAATTTAATGAGAAGAAGTTTTCTATGGAAGAAGTGGTGTTATAATTGGGAAATCAGTTACAAAGTCAAGGAGCTACAATTAGAAATATTGAGAATCAATTTCAACAAATAGCAAACTCATTAAGAACAAGATCCCAAGGAACACTTCATAGTAATACTGAAACAAAACCAAAAGACCAGAATAAAGAGCAAGTAAAAGCCATTCAACTTAGAAGCGGAAGAGAGTTGGAAGGCAGGTTCAAAAATAAATTGAAGTAGAGAGAGAAGAAATTGAAGAACCAAAAGATGATACTTTGAAAGGTTCAGAAAGACTTATTTCTCCACTGAAAATTGAGTTGGAAAAAAAACCACCTCCATTTCCTTAGAGGCTTCGTCAATAGAAGTTGGATAAGCAATTTTTAAAATTTATGGAAATTTTTAAGAAGCTTACAATTAATAAACAAATGTCAAGCTATGTAAATTTTATGAAGGATCTGATTATTTGAATGGATCTGATTATTGAAAGATGTGTGCCTTTAGAAGAGACTTATGAAATTATCAAAAAATGTCATAAATCTAATTTTGGGGGACATTTTATTGTTGATAAAACAACAATCAAACTTTTACAATCTAAATTTTATTGGCCTACTATTTTTAGTGATGTTAATGCTTATATCAAAATGTGATAGATGCAAACGTCGTCAATGTGTAAGCAATATTTCTTAAAGAAATGTGATGCCCCTCAATTATATGCTAGAAGTTGAAATATTTGATGTTTGGTGATTAGATTTCATGAGACCATTTATACAATCTTTACAAAATTTATGTATACTGTTAGCAGTGGACTATGTATCCAAATGGATAGAAGCTGTTGCTTTACCTCAATGTGATGCTCTAAGTGTTGCAAAGTTTTTGAAAATGAACATATTTTGCATATTTGAGCTGCTGAGAGTTTTCATAACTGATGGGGGGAAGTCATTTCAGAAATGCCATAATGGAGAAATTGTTAAGGAAATATCATATAAACCATATGATTGCTACTGCTTATCATCCTTAGACAAGTGGTTTGACTGAATTATTCAATTGTGAAATTAAGAGAATTATGAAAAATTTTGTAAATCCAACAAAAATGGATTGGTCGGTCAAACTGGACTATGCTTTGTGGGCTTATAAGACTGCATACATAACTCCTATAGGAATGTCCCCATATAGGCTAATATTTGGGAAAACTTGTCACTTACCAGTTGAACTTTAGCATAAAGCATATTGAGTGATTAAAGAGTTTAATTATAATTTAAAAGATGTGGGTGAAAAAAATTTGTTAAATTTAAATGAGCTTAAAGAAATAAGGAATGAGTCTTATGAAAGTGCTAAGATTTACAGAGAAAAGATGAAGATGTGACATGATCGAAGAATTCTTACTAAAAATTTTCAGCAAGAGCAACAAGTTTTACTATATAATGCAAGGTTAAGACTATTTCCAGGCAAACTTAAGTCCATGTGGATGGGCCCATCTGTTGTGCTGAAAGTTTATCCTTTTAGAGTTGTGGATATCAAAGATCCTAAAATTGAGAAATATTTAAAGTGAATGGTCATAGACTGAAACCCTATTTTATAGGGGATCAACTTAAATTTAATGATCGAATGATTTTGGTTCAATCAGAATAAGCACTGGTTACGCCAGGCTGACGACGTAAAACCAAGCGCTCTGTGGGAGACAACCCATAGTTATCAGTTTGCTTTTGCATTGATTGTTTTTGTGTGTGATTGAGAAAATTTGGGGTAGTATTTTTTAGACTATTTCATGTTAGTAATGATTTTAAGACTTTCTTAAGTGACTTAGATATTTTAGAATGAGTACTTGGACATTAAGTTTCCCGGTGCTAAATCAAGTACTGGCGCTTAAGCGCCAATATTCGGCGCTTAATCACAGGCGTTAAAAACCATGTGCGAAAATGCAATTTCTAGAAGGTTTAGTCGCCAATTAGTTAACTTAAACGTGCTACGGTAGTTTTAGGATGTGCCTAGAAGTTATTAGAATGATTTAGGCATATAAATAGAAGGGTTTTGTGAGAGAATTTCACCCCAGAATTACTTTTAGCCCTAAAGTCTAAGAGAAAGAGAGATTTAGAGAAATGTCATCATGAGAGATGGATTTGAAGACGAAAGAAGAGGCCATGAGGAAGAAATTCATTAGTTAGAGTGCAAAAGAGATGTATAGTGTTTTTTTAGGCATTAGTATCGAAAAGATCAACAAAATTGAAGCTAATGTGGCTTTAATTGAGGCAAAGGTAAATGAAGTTATTGCACATCTAGAGCATATTGAATGACAATTAAAAATGCAATTTAATCGTACTAGTTATATAGAGGAGATGGATAAAGCGATGTATCTTAAGAAGAAATGGATTAAAGAAGATTGTATCAGAGCTTGTCACTACCGTTCGTTTTATCAACTCTATATTCCAAATACCCATGGAGAGACTAATGAGAGATAGGAATTTGTTTCAATAAATGATTAATCGAGTTAAGTTCTATGGTAAGATTTTCTTGTTAGGAGGTGTATTATGTATTAGTGTTAAGTCTTGTTTTTAGTGTTTATGTGAATATGTGTTTTATTGTGTAAGTTTGTTTAGTGTTTGTATTTAGGAAAATTTTCTCATCCGAGACGCTTTGGAATAAGAATTGTGTTGAATGTTGTTTTTAATAGTTTTTGAATGAATATAAGTGTTTGTTTGTGAGAATTTTGTGTTATTTTAGCCTCAAATTGAATTAGATATATTGGAAAATTTTGAGAGAGAGGAGAGTTAAAGGAGAGGAAAATAGTTATTTAAGTGATATAAGACCATTCAAGGGTAGTTTACTTAAGCTAATAGTGTATTTTACTTAAATTTAAAAATATAAAAAATTGTACACTGGCGCCTAAGCACCACAACCCCGCACTTAAGTGCGAGGCCTCTTAGGTGCGAGGCAATCTGAGAGGCAGGCGCCTAAGCGCCACATATCCGCACTTAAGTGCCAGTTCATGAAAACCGGTTTGCGAACGGTTAAAAGTGAAAATTAATAACAAAAAATACCAGTTTCGCTCGTGTGATCGTCTTCTTCCTTTTGATTTCATGGTTTTGAGTCTAGGTCAAACCTTTTCATGGGGATTTCTTGGAGGATTCGAGACGTGGAGATTTCTTGGTGAATTCAAGTTAACTTTGCTAGATTTAAATTTCTTGAGGTAAGATCTTCACTTTTATGTAGAAATTTTGGATTTTCACCATGTATTTTGAGCACATTGTGGAGGTATTGGAAATTTATTCTTCATGGTGAAAAACTTGAGAAAATCTATAGAAATTACATATAAAGTGTAGTTTAAGCTTACAAAAGTTAAGTTTAGTATATTAGACTTGATCTTTGATATTATTGTGGAATTTTGTGAAATTTATAGAATGGCCCCAAGAATGAAGAGGATTAAGGGAAAGACCCACTTTGATTCAAGCAAGTTTGTAATTTTGAAGACTCGGGACAGATATAGTGACGCTCTACAATCATAAAAATTGATTCATGAGAGGTGTTTTAAAAATCCAGGTGGATTCGTGGAGGATTTGATCGTTCGCCGAGAATGAGAATGATTCTGTTGTTTTTTTGCTGTAGCTATGATTTTGGTAGTGCGATAATTCTAAGCAAACTTCCCAGAGGCGGAAGAGGATCGAGTCATGGTCAAAGGCAAATTGGTACCTTTTTCACCGGAGTTAATCAACACGTTCTACCATTTACCGCCTAATAGTTTGTGTTTTTATTCAAACTATAGTCCTACTGAGATGGAACTGGATGAGATTATAATGGAACTGGATGGATGAGATTATATCTGTTTTAACTGTTGGAAGGGGACTTTGGAAAATTATAAATGAGAGGAGAGTCAACTTTTCCACTTCAAAGTTAAGTGCACTATCGAAGGCGTTGCATTACTTTATTTCAGCTCATCTGTTACCGATGAATCATCTTAGTGAAGTTGCAAGGGAGAGAGCAACGTTGAATAATTGTAGTCAGCAGTGCAAGCCTATTAACATTGGAGCTTTGATCTATCAGACTATCATCAGTTTTACCATTGTCGATACTACTGCAGGTCTGAGATTTGCTTCCTTGATCTTTTATTTGTGTGAGCAAGCTGGTGTAAGATATGATAGATGGGAAGAAGTGTTGCTGCCTCTAAAAAAAATTACAAGTGTGAATGTGAAATAATATTCTAAACACTCTATTTCTGGTTGGAGAGTAGGATTTTCGAGAAGTTATGGAATGTCTACATCTACTGCATCCACCTCCGCTGCGTCTACATCAAGACTATCTACCTCGAGAGCATCTACTTCTAGAGGTGAGTCTACTGAATCTCAGGATAAATTATTGTAGAGGATGATGGATTTAATTTTACTGCAGATAAGGTACAAAATTTAGAAAACTTTGTAAATCATATTGTTGGATGTGTCAGAATACATAGTGATTATGAAGAGAAATTTCACTCATCTTTGGAGAGCCTTATTAGGGGTAACCAAGGAGTAAAATTCCCTTCATATCCAAAATAACCTGATTATGAGCTTGCAAATTTTTGTGACAACGGTGATATCTATATCTACTGCTAAACTGTTCCCGCTTATCTATATCTACTGCTAAACTGTTTAATCTTGTTAAAAATTTATGTTTGGGGGGAATGAAAAATATTTTCAAAACTTGAATTTTATTTGTTCTCAAATGTGCTACAAGGAATTCGATTTGAAAAGAAAAATGATCATGTATATGAAGTTATATTTGGGAAGTAAAATTTTGATTATAGATATGAGTAAGAAAATTTAGAAAAAAATTTATAAGTGGCGTAAAAAAATTTAAAGTTAAATGTTCTTAAACGTAGAAATGATAAATATTGTGTAACTATCTTTAGTAGGAGATATTGTATTTTTGAAAATTGTGGAAGGATTAGACCTTTTATTTTGAAACTTAAATATCTTTTATTAAAAATAACTTTCATAAGCTATTAATATGTTTTTAAGTAAAAGAAAAATATCAACTCTTTTGCTTTAGGAAAGGAAGAGTGGAATTCTAAACCATTAAAGGCCTATCTAGATATAGTAATCCTTGCCTGTAAAAAAAAAGAGAAAAGAGAAAAAAAGAAGAAAGAATGAAAAAGAGAAAGAAAAGAAAAGAAAAGTTGAAAAAGGGAGGACAAGCTTGAGGATTAGCGCCTAATCAAAAATTGGTTCCACATCTGTTCTTTTTAAAGTATAAGACTTGAGAAACTCTTAAGCTTAAGAATATAATATAGTAAGTAAAATTGTACTAAATAAAAATTTTTAAGTGAAGGAAATAAAATTCCTAAGATTTATATTTGGAAAATCTACAAGTATTTCTGAATTAGATAGGAAATCATATTTTTCACACTTCTTCACTTTAAGGATTTCTAAACATTAAGTTGGTCTCATTCACTAGAGTTTTTTATAAATTAGACTACTTTATTTCTAGAACAAAATTTTAGAAACTCCTAAGAAAACTCATATACATAATCATACTTATTTAGTTTTTAAATATTGAAGTGTCACTTGAGGACAAGTAACATTTTAAGTTTAGGGGATTTTAATACACCTAAAATATATAGTATTTTTAGACACATTTTTAGACCTATTTTTGAGATATTGCACTTTAATGGAAGGTATTTGTGTTTTTTTCTTTCAAGTACAAGTAAAAAGGTGAAAAATGCTAAAAGGAGTGAAAAAATATCAAATTTAGAGCAAAAATGCAAAAATGGTGCAAAAGTACTTTGGCGCTTAATTGCCTGTGAAACTGAGAAGGCCACGCCTAAGCACGAGAGGCCCCGCGCTTAAGCGCTAGTGACAGTTACTTGACGGGTTAATTCATTTTGACAAATTTTGAAAGAATATATGAGATACCTATTGGATAAAATGGGTGGTTATAACCACCAAGGATGAAAGTATAATTAATGGACTTGTGAAAGGAGCCATCCCTTGGTAAGTACATCGAATCAGGACACATTTTAAGGAGATACCAAGGCACTTCTCGGAAAACTATAAAAGAAGAAAGTTGGACTTTTATAAGGGTCCTGAAAAGTTCTTAAAGAAGTTCGTGGAGAAGCTTTTGGAGAAATCTTCAGGTACCATAAATTTATTTTTCCTATTGTTTTTAGTTTTATTTTTAGAGTTAAGAGTGTTGTAAAAGAGAAGAGATTCAAAGGTACTTCAAGAGTTTGGTGGAGTATTTGAGATAAGTTCTTATCTTTGTTTTAAACTACTTTTGGATTTAATCGAGACTTCTTGTTGGTTTGACAATGATTTCTACTTTTAAACTAAAGTGTGGTTTTGTTTTCTCCATGGATTCTGAGTAGTTTTCTTTATCTTTCT
>NW_018164902.1:23221-33172 GCF_001263595.1 Phalaenopsis equestris
ATCTTTAATGTTGGAAGAAGTTGTGATGATTTAAATCCATGTACTTCATTGACTTCTTGATCTGGCCCATCTAGATGTTAAAATTTCTTGTGAAAACATGTAAGAATCAGAATGGTATTGTCTCAATCAACAATTGGAAATAATCACATGAGATTGTATGATTGAGAATGTATTTCATATGATTGAGTGAAAATAAATAGGGAAATAATCTTTGAAGGTTGTAGAGTTAGAGGACTTTAGAATGACAAGCTAAAGCCACTAACTTGGTTTATTTTTTTAAGTTTTTATATGAGATGTTATCTCCCAGATGAAGGGAACCAAGGGAACTCTAGAGTGAGAGCTAGTATCTTCCTTGCCTAACCGGTCTTCAGAACTCTTCAAACTTTAAATCATCCAATATCCTTTATAGCATATCTAGTAAGGGGGCACAACACAATTTGAATACTTCTACAACATAATTCTTATACTTATTATTGATTCATGATATGGAGAAATATATTTTGTATTCAATGCTTTTCTTTTACATAAACTCAAGTTATCATTAATAAGTTTTTATTTCATTTTCAAACATTAAAAATACCAAAAAAGAGTTTAAATTTCATTCCTGTGATAAAAACTATAGTTTAAGTATTTGTCTTTTTAAAGTAGAAAGGTCGTTAATTTAATTATCACATACTGTAAACAATCCCTATGGGTTCAATATTCAGAGCTTAATCAAAAATTCCTATATTTCTTGATAACAATACATATACTTGTGTAGTATCCCAATATATATTAAGTTAAAAAGTTCAATTCTTAATTTCTATAGTATTAAGTTTTTGGTATTATTGCAAAGTAAGGAAAGATAAGTGAAAAATATAACCAAATACATTTTTATATTGTTGCATATAAAAAGTCGGGATCAGTGACCTTAGTCAAGTCTAAGCTGGGGTGCTCGGGAAGGGTCAATTTCAATGAGGAACTTCCTCTCTTGCTTTAGGGAAAGTTTTGGGTGAGTCAATTTGGAGTTTTGTGAGGTTCAGTGGGATGGACATGGAAGATCTTGTATTTGGGCTTCAAAATGAGGACAATGCAGTGGGAATTGAGGCTAGAAAATGGTGGAGATGAGCTTTTATAAGGATGTTAAAGGGTCTGGGAGAAATTTGTGAGAGTTTTGTTAAGGTTTGATCACTCTTTTTTATTTTTATGAGGGTTCTTAATTTATAGAGGGAGCCATGTTTGCCATCAGGACAAGCCATGGTGGTGAAGGGGTCGCTTAGGTGGAGGGAAGAAGACCTCCAATGGCCAATGGTAGTGAGCCAGCTCAGGTGTGTTTAATTTTAGGTTTCTCCAATTGGGGCCACTAGATTTTTCCATTTTTTGGCAGATGAGTTGGCTGTTTGGCTAGTGCAACTTTACCTCCAAGTTCAGGGAGGTCAAGGAGGTTGAGTGGTCAGCTCAATTTGGTCCGAAGGAGGCTCCATGACCTTGGTCTAAGGGAGGAGTGAGGTTTGGGTAAGTTGTCTTGGGTTGATTTTAACTCATTGGTCCCAAGGCTAGGTTTAGTCCCAAGGTGGTTAGGGTTGATGTCTTGACTCCAAATAAGGTTTAGGTGGGGTTTGGTGGCTGGTTTGGACATGAAACCAAGACTTAGATGTTGCATGAAAGAGGTAAGTCCAAGTGAAGGAGGAAGAGGGAAGAGTCACCTTCACTTGCCAAATTTGGTAAGTTTGACCTAATGATGTCCATGAAAGGCTCCATGAGGCATGTGATGACATGTATGAGGCCATGGGGGTGTTTCATACAAAAGAGAATTAGGATTTTTTGAATTTTAAATGAAAAAGGTCAACATGCCCCATTTGGATAAAACCTTATGTACATGTATGGTATGCTTGGTATGATGCCACGATGGAATGAGTTAAATTAAATTGGGATGATGAAGAAGAGATTTTGTCATGTGGGCTCAATTTGCGCCTTTTAAAATTAGTGTCATGAGCATTTAGGAATGCATATAGGTATGGACTTTCAAAGCATGCATGAAAAAATTGATTTTTGAAATTGATCATGAGCTAATCAAATTGGGCTTCCATTTGATTTCAATTTTTCTTAGACATGATTAAATTAAATGTTGATTTGAAATTGGAAAGATTTGACATGAATTTGGTGGAAATTGGGGATGATTTGGGAACTTTGGGCTTTTAAGTGCAATTGGAAAATTTTGGCTAATTTTGGTAAATTTGAGTGCAATTGAGGTAATTGGGTGATTAGAAAATATCTTGAGAATTTTTTGAGTGAATTTGGAGATTTTAGGAAATTTTGTGGCAAAGAAGGACTTTTTGGTAATTTTTTATAATTTTGGGGTATTTTGAGAATTATGGGAAAATTTGGAGTATTTTGGGTAATTTGAATGTTTTGGAGTGGTTTAATATGATTTGTTGGGTGAGAATTGACAATTTGGGCAACTTTATGAAAATTAGGGTTCAGGGGTATTTTAGTAATTTTAGAAATGTTTGGGGGTAGTAGGTCAAAATTGGGTGTTTTGGTAGAATTGGAATTCATGAAGATGCTAATTATAATGATGTCCTTTTGATGTAAGGAGAAAAACGAGAGCCCATTTTGGATCCTTGATACGATATTTTGTATATGCAAATATTTATGAAGTTGACACCACTCATTGACGCCAAAAACTTGTTGCAGGTAGATTTATAATAAATATGCAATATAATCCCAACTAAAATACTTTTTATAAAAAAAAATTTGTCTTTTAAAACTCTTTTTAAACTGCCAAATCTCTTTTAATATCAACGCAAATTGTTCAAGAAATAAAGGGCTCTAATGGAGTCTTAGATATCAATCCCACAGAAAAGCTCGAAAATCCTAAAGTAAATTATGAAAATTATTTTATAAAAAAAATAAAAAAATAAAAGTAAAGTCTGAAGTTTGAAAATTGACTACTCATGTGAAAGCTAATTAAAATGAAGATGTAAGACTATAAAAATTAAACTAAACTAAATACTAAACTTTCAAAAGTAAAATTGTCAAAATAAAACAAAGTTTTTGCTGTGATGAAAACTTTAAATTTAAGAAAGCATCCATCCTCTTTACAATGAGTATATAGTTTGTGAAGAAATTGAAATCATTTGAAAAAATATATATATATATATAAATTGTTTTGTGTCAAATAGAACCAATTATATTCTTTACCCTCTTTTGACTGTTATAAGGAACATTGACTAATCCAGAGTTTTGTCCCTAATTTTGTGGTTAGGCTGAGAGGATATTGGCTGCCACTCTAGAGCTCCCACTACTCCCTCTCCTGAGGGCTAACAATCTCACATTAGTTTCTAATCAACTGAACCAAATATGTCACCTTAAAATCTTCAATTCTACATCCCACAAAGTATATTTCCATATTTATTTGCACCCAATCCCATGGATGACATACTCTCCCATGAAATCAAATGTGATTCTCATTATGTTGAAGAAATCATATCTCATTTAAGAACATATGTTTCTTAACAAGTTTTAACATTTCAATTGACCAGATCAAAAAGTAAATGAAAATCGAAGTTCAAATCATCACAAATTATTATCATTTAAAATAGTGGAAAACAAAATCTATTCTTCACAAAACCATATTTTCAAAGTAGGGAGAAGGATAAAGTGACTACTCAAAATTCATGAGAAAGATACGATAAAACACAAATTTCATATATAAAAACAAGTTTACCAAACAAAAGAAATAAAAAACAACTTATTTCACAATCCTTCCTAAGAAAATCCCTAGAAGTTCTCTCCAAACCTTTCTCTCTTTACAATCACTCCCAATTCTCTCTTAGAAATGTAATAAAGAAGAAATCTCTCACCATCTCTCTCCTCTTACAACTCTAGAAGAAAATCTCCTCTTCTCTCTCTCTAACTCATGGCACTTTCTCTCTCTCCCTCACGTCACACACACACACACACACAAAGATGGGGAGTCTTCTTCTTTTATTTTGGGCCGCCTCCTTTAGAAAAGAATTCAAAATTCCCTCTGAAAGTCAACTCTTTTGAATTTAAAAGATGTGTGATTTGATCTAAGAGTCATATCCCTTCATAAAAGAACCTTTCAAAATGTCTAGATACATTAAATTGCTCCAAGAGGTGTGTAGAATAAGTGTTCATTTGAAATTCATGCAAAAATTTGTCTCAAACTGCCTTAATTTAAAAAAATTTTCCTTGGCGCATCATGCGCCGATCTGGCGCCAGTTCTCTGGATTTTGGCGCATCATGCGCCGATCTAGCGCATGATGCGCCAGAATCCAAAATTGGCTCTTTTCGCTCCAAATTTTGTACATTTTGTTATTTTTGCTTCAAATGCCTAAAATTGATATGCCTGCAACAAAATTACCCTTCTTTAAAGTGCAATATCACAAAAAATAAACATAAAATAAGTATTTAAAATAGTATATTATTTTGGTGTCTCAAAATCCCCCAAACTTAAATGTTACTTAACCTCACGTGAAACTTATTACATAAAAGCATACGACTTAGGATAGAGATTAACTTATAACTTCTATACTTTAGTTTAATAAATAGAATGGAAAAATAAAAAAAAATACCCTTTAATAACTTAGATTCAAACTCTAAGTCTAGGAATATTTAGTAATCAAATTTAAGATTTCTGAATATATATTTATTTCAAGAAGAATTGCAATTTGACATATTAAGGACATTTAGAACATTCATATGAAAATGAACTTCATGAAAGCTATACTAGGAATGCTACTAATAATTTTACTTAGTATATTATATTCTTAAGCTTAAGAGTTTCTCAAGTCTTATACTTTAAAAAGAACTAATGTGAAACAAATTTTTGATTAGGCACTAATCCTCAAGCTTCTCCTCCCTTATTCTTTTCTTTTTCTTTTTCTTTTTTTTTAGGATCTTTTTAATCCTTTCTTTTCTTTTTTATTTTCTTTCTCTTTTTTAAGTGAGGATTACTATAGCTGGATAGCCTTTAATAATTTTGAATTTCACTATACTCTTCTTAAATTTAAAACTCCTCTCTTTTTTTAACTTTATAAATTAAAATTAGTTTATGTTTTTTCAAAAAGTCTCATTCTTTTCTTCTTACTTGAAACTCTAAAATTCTTAACACTTCAAAAATACAATTTCCTTTACTCTAAATAGAAAAACAAAGTCTTGTCCTATCATACTAAATATATTTAACTTTAGAATTGACCTTCATTATTAAAAATATTTTACCTAAATTTACCTCAATATTTATAAACAGAAGTATTGTCATTTAAAGTTAAATCTTAATATCTCAGGCCATGTTAAATTAATTTTAAAAATATGGTTACTTAAGGATAAATAAATTTTAGTTTAGTCCTTTCAAAATAAATTTTTCTTTCCCCCAAACTTAAGTTTTGAAGTCATTTAAAGTTTTTTTTAATATAAAATTTAGTAGGTAAAAGAAAACAATAACAGCATGAAAAAGAAAAATTGACCTATGGAGAATTTCTTACTATTAAATTGGGCTCTGTTATATTGTAGGTTCTAACTGTAAAACTACATACAGGCTTTAAAGCATTAAATAAAACATAATACATTCTAGAGAACTTACTGAGAATTAAAAACATGAATAGAAAAACTGAAAAACTAAACTAAAAAATTAAACTCATAATACTAAAAATGCAGAAAAAGTGAAAGTCTACAATTACTATTACAAATTGCAAGTACACAACACAACATAAAAAGTCTTTTACTAAAACAAGTTTTCTAAATGAAAGTACATCCCAATACAAACATAAACAACAAACAAACATCACAACAACTAAATAAGACTCATAAAACATCAGTCTTCATCTCATTCCTCTTCATTATCTGATTCTTCTTCTTCATCTTCTTCTTCTTCTTCTTTTTCATCATGAATGGGAGCATAGGGAGTGAAACTGGTGCAAGCAGGAAAGTCCACATTAGGTTCACCCCTAAGGTGTCTTACCATAGCATTTTCAAACTCAATATCATGTTGAACTCTCCTCTACTGATATTCATCATTATATGCATTTCTTGCTCCTATTCCCCCCAACTGAGTTTCAATATTTACTATATCCATCTGTTGAATCATCAGTTGGTCCATAATACCTTCAAGCGATGTGGATATAGAAGTAGATGCCCCTACAGCAGATGTAGAGGGCATATCCCTTCTCCACTTCTAGACTCAACAAATGATTCTACTCTCTGAATCATATGTCTCCCAATCAGAATTTGTGGTTTGCAATCTCTCTTCATTTCTATGGGATACTACTCCTGATTATTCACATAGAGTGAAAATCAAGGCACATATCCCAATCCTCCAACAATAGAATTACCAGCTATACTCTGAGCATGTTGAACTATAAGTGCACCAACATTTATTGCTTTCATGTTCTAAATATAATAGTTGAGTACAACTCTATCTTTAGTAACATGAGCCAAATGATTTGTTGGCAACAGTCTGGCAGAAATGAAGTGGTGTCGTATTTTTGACTGAATAATTAATATGGAAGCAGTTAAGTTAACTATCTTGTTATTCTTAATCTTTCATTCCCCTCTTCCATCAGTCAAAAATGCAATCACTTCCTCCGGTGATGAATTATTTATTACAAGTGCAGCGTACTTGTCATGATATACAAGGAGAGTTTGATTTCTATAAAAGATAAGTATTTTCATTATATTTTGATTTGAATTTAGTACTTCGTTTGTATGGTTTCAAAGTCTTGTTCAACGAAAAGTTCTTGTTGTTTCTCCATGTGTAGTGAGCAGTTTTCATTTATCTTCCCTCTTGTAATGAGTATCAGTATGCATGTGTAGGATATAGAATTGAGTAGAGTGAGAATACATTGTGATGATTTTACTTTGTTCTTTATTTACATGTAAACTTGATCAACTTGCATGTTAAAATCTGTTGTAAGAACATGTAAGATCCGGGATGGTGTTGTCTCAATCAACTATGGTAGAATCACCTGAGATTGTATGGATGAGAATGTAGTCCAAAAGGTTGAGAGCAGATAAATAAGGAAATAATAATTAATGGGTTTAGAATTAGAGGACTTTATAGTGATAGACTAAAGCCTCCTAATTTGGTCTATTATTTTAGTTTTTGATGCGAGATGTTAGCCTCCATGTGGAGGGATAAGGGGGAACTCTAGAGTGAGAGCTAGTATCTTTCATGCCCAACCCATCTTCAAAACTATTCAAACTTTAGATTAACTAATGTTTTTTATAGAATCTCTAGTAAGGGTAAAGAATATAATTGCTCGTATTTGTCATAATCTCTCTCACTACTTGTTTTACTTTTACACATGTCACTAATTTCATTGCATGAGGAAGAGTGCTTTTAATACCCCATTTTCTGATTTTCACTAAGTATTTTAGTTTAAGAGTAGAAGTAGATTGTAGTGATAGATGTAGGATATAATCAAAACCAAACTTTTATCAACCTTCCAAGCCAGGGCATGTTATTCTAGACTAGAACTTCTCTTGAAAGCCGCTGTGATTAACCTCGATCTCCGTGGGATCGATATTCGGGGTTTAATCAAAAAGCTCTATATTACTTGATAATGATTTGTATACTTGCGTAGAATCCCTAGAAATATAATTTAAATCTTACTTTTCTTGGGATCAAGTTTTCAATGTCATTACCGGGGATTAAAATCTTCAAGTAGTGGTGTCAACTTCTTAAATTATACATATAAAAAAGAATATCATGATCAAGTTTTTGGCGTCGTTGCCAAGGATTTTTTGGCACCATTGCCGAAGAAGCTTCGGTAAGAACTATAGGAGCATTTTAGTTGAAGTAATTAGGCTTAGACTTGGAAAAATTGTAGTGTCGTAAAAACTGCTTTTGTGTGAAATGTATTTTTTGTATGAAAAAGTGTTGTCAAATATTTGTTTGTGTGAAAAACAAGGTGTTTGTGAAAATATTTTGTTATGTTGAATATATTGTTTATTTTCTTTATTTAATTGTTAATGTATTTTTTGTTATGTTGTGTATGCGAAACAAAGGATCTGCAGGACCTATGCCTTATGATCCCGAGTTAGAAAAAAGAAAAAATATCATAAAACAGAAAGGACTTGAAAATCTAGAAATGAAAATGGAAAACATTCAAAATAATAACTTGGAAAATCATCATAAATCATTGAGGGATTATGTAAATCCTACGATAGATAAAATTCACTCAAGTATACAAACCCCTTTTGTAGAAGTTGACTCGTTTGAACTAAATCCAACAATTATCCAACTGGTGCAGAACAACCAGTTTGGGGGAACTCCTTCAGAGGATCCCTATTTACACTTATCAAGTTTTCTAGAACTTTGTGCTACATTTCATTATAACGGCATGTAAAATGTTGTTGTTAAACTAAGGCTTTTTCCTTTCTCACTAAGGGATAAGGCTAAAATGTGGTTATACTCATTAGCACCTGACTCTATTAAAAATTGGGGGAGTTAACTCAGAAATTTCTAGCTAAGTATTTTCCATCTTTAAGGATAACTAAACATAGAAACAATATTATCTCGTTTTGTCAGTATAAAGGGGAATCAATATATGAAACTTGGGAAAGATTTAAGGAACTCCTAAGAAAGTGTCCACACCATGCTTTGCCAGATTGGTCAATAATTCAAACTTTTACAATGGCTTAACAGGATCCTTTAGGTCTATAATTGACGATTCCACTAGTGGATCATTAATGTCAAAATCATTTGATGAAGCATATGTGTTAATTGAAGAAATTTCTACACATGAATTTCAATGGCCATCTGCAAGGGTAAATCCTAAAAAGGTAGTCAGTGTTCATGATACAGATGCAATAGCAATTCTTGCATCTCAGGTTGTTACAATATCAAGGAAGTTGGACCAATTTTGAATGAACCAACCTCAATTTACTCCAGTATGTGAGAAAAGTTCATTAGGGCATATGATTAATTCTAACTTGTCATGTAAGACTTTAAATAACATAGACAACCTATATTCTAACTTTTACAACCCAAGTTGGAAGAACCATCCTAATTTTAACTGGTATCATACTACTAGTGGTGGAAACAAAAAATGGGAAAATAATCATTCAAATCCTTATGGAAGTTGGAATAATTAAGAGAATACAAACTATAGACCTTCATATCCATCAAACTTTAACAATGATCAACAATTTGAGGATAAGAAGATGTCTATAGAAGAAGTGGTATTGCAAATGGGAAACCAGTTGCAAGGTCAAAATGTTGCTATTAGAAACATAGAGAATCAACTTGGACAAATTGCTAATTTACTTAGCAATATACCCCAAGGAACACTTCCTAGCAACACTGAGATCAACACTAAAGAGAAGAATGATGAACAAATAGATGTTGTCCAACTAAGAAGTGGAAGAGAGATAAAGGATGCGGTCACAAAAGAAAGAGAAGTTATGAGAAAAATAAAAGAAACTAAAAGACATAAGGAACATGTTTCTAAGGATTTGGAAAATTTAATATCTCCAACTTAAATTAATTTAGAAAGACCACCACCTTCATTTCCTCAAAGACTTGGATATCATGAGTTGGATAAACAATTTTCAAAGTTCATGGAAGTACTTCAAAAGTTAACGATAAATATTCCTTTCGCTGAAGCTTTGGAACAGATGTCAAGTTATGCAAAATTTATGAAGGAGATATTAAACAAGAAAAGGAATTTTGGGGATTACAAGACAGTTGCACTAAGTGAGGAGTGTACCACTATATTTCAGAAAAAGCTTTCTAAGAAACTTAAAGATCCTTCTAACTTAACAATTCCTTGTGCAATTGGAGAAAGATTATGTGGAAAAGCTTTATATGATTTAAGATCGAGCATTAATGTGATGCCTCTATCTATATTTAGAAGGTTAGGTTTAGCTGATATTTCTCCCACTACTGTAACCCTTCAGTTAGCTGATCGATCTATCATTTATCCAAAAGGGATTATAGAAGATGTG
>NW_018164902.1:33212-42873 GCF_001263595.1 Phalaenopsis equestris
TATTAGATATGGAGGAAGATAAAGAAAATCTAATTATTTTGGGGAGACCTTTTCTTGTTACTGGACAAGCTATGATAGATGTACAAAAAGGAGAGTTGACTATGAATATTAATGATCATGAAACCATTTTTTATGTTTTAAAGGCTATGTAGTATCCAGCTGAGAAAAAAAGATGATGATTCTTTTTTTTGTGGATGAAATTGATTATCTAAGTAAAGATAATTTCTAAGAAAGTTTTGAGAGTAAGTTAACAGATGAGATCGAATTGGACTTTCATGATGAGTTGAAAACGTTGTTTAATGAAGACTGTATATATGTTCAGGAGAGGTGCAAAATGATGAACATTACAGAAAATAGTAAACTTTTAATTTTATCTGTTGAAAAATCTCATGAACTTAAGATGAGTGTACCCCATACAATTTTAAAGCCTACCTATTGAAGAAATTCATATACATCACTAGTCTTTATATATTCATATTTGACTTAATCATAAGAAGAACCTAAATTAAATGATGAAATCAGTAAAAGATATCCTAAGAAAGAGTTATTTAAAATCACTGAATGACATATTACGTGGTATACATACAAAATGAATGAAATTTTGATGCTCGGGAAACCAGTGTAAACATTGGATACATCTGGTCGTCAATGTTATACCAAGCGCTTCGTGGGAGGCAACCAATGGTTTTCTTTGTTATCTGTTTAGTGTGATTGTTATTATGTTAGATTGGATATTAGTGAGATGTTGGAATTTAATCCATGTTTGGTGTGTATGAGTAGATTAGATTAATTTTGTAAGGTAATTCCTTCGTCATGACTAGATTTGTGTATGATTTTTGGTAGTGGCAGGTTAACGAGTCTGTTACGACTTAGTTCTCAACAGGAGCTGACCATGACCTTGAAGCATGTAGAGTTTAGACTTAGACCACTCCATGTCAACTATTTTACTTCCTTTATCTGACATTGTCTTCACTGAGTAAGGTCATGAACTTACTTAATGAACAACATCTGGATGAACTGCACTATTTTTATTTATCAGAGTGTGTAGACCTTAGACATAAAGTGACCTTGAAATTGGCAACACATAAGGGAATTCTAATCCATGGATGACAACCATATAAAGTTTTGTAATACACCGACGTTATTAGTGTATTTTCTTCCATTAGAAATTTAAAGTAATGAGAGGAAATGCGAGTAGAAGGGAGATCAAATTAACCTCAGTCGTTGTGTGTTTATGAATCTGTGAGTCTATGTATTGGTGTTTGTGTGTCTATGTTTGTAAGTCAAGTTAAATGAGTCTTTATAGATGAAAAAACTTATCTCAATATTTTAAACTTGTTAGCATCCAACAATTCTTTTATGAAGTTTAAAGGGTGTTACAGTTTAATCTTCAGTTTGCACCTGTTCTACTATTTTAAATTCCTTTATAGTGTTGTGATCTGTCCTTGCGACATATTTTTGTACTTCATTGTTACACATGTTTGAGCTTAAGTTGGGGGGGGGAGAAAAATGTTTCAAATTTAAACCTTACTTGTTTTCAAAATTATTACAAAAAAATTTTATTTTATTTCTACTGATTATTGTTATGTGGAGTCATCTTAAGGATTTTAAAATTTTAAATATAGAAATGGAGTAAGAAAACTTAGTTGATATTTTTAGTTAAAAGGGTGAACCTAGAGTTAAGGATATTTAGTTGAGAACTTGGGAAAATGAATAACTATCTTTAGTAGGAAAATTGTATTTTGTAAAAAGTTATGGATTCTTAGAATTCTTATTTTCAAACATTTAAGGCTCTCTTAGAAAGTATTTTTTTCAAAAAAATATATACATCTTTTCAAGCGAAGGAAAGTAATAAGTTTCAACTTTAAAGTAAGATAGTGGCATTCAAAATTATTTAAGGACTTTTCTAGATATAGTAATCCTCACATACAAAGAAGAAAAGAAAAAAAAATGATAATAATGGATCAAAAAGATCCTGAAAAAAAAAAGAATAAAATGAGGAGAAGCTTGAGGAGAAGTCCTAATCAAAAATTGGTTTAACTTGAGTCTTTCTAGAGTAAAGAACTTAGAACAATCGAAAGCTTTCTTTTTATACTTATATTAGTAAAAATTATTTTTAAGAGAGTTCTTAAGTCTAGAAAGCAAAGTTTATAGGATCCAAAGTTTGGAAAATCTGCATATATTTCTGAACTAGATAAGAAAACAAATTTCTAAGTTTGATGATAAATATTTTAGACCCTGGGCTAGTCTGATTCACTAGAAGATCTTCTAACTTGAACTATCACATTTTTAGAACAAAATTTTAGCAATTCTAAAGGATGACCCATTAACTCTAATTTACATAAATTATTTTAAAAATGTAGTATTACTTGAGGACAAATAATGTTTAAGTTTGGGAGATTTGATACGCCTAAAAATGTACTATTTTTTATGCTTTATTTTATATCGATATTGCACTTTAAAGGTAAGTTTTTTTTTTGTTTTTTTGGTTGTAGGTACATCAAATTGAAGAATTTGTAGTGATTGGAGCAAAAGAAACAAAAATGGACCAAAACAGAGCAAACCGGGGGAAATCAAGTCAAATCGGGGCACATCGGAACCATGGGGACCTAAACCAGACACTTAAGAGCTTTTGCTTGGTGTTTAAGCACCCAAAATGGCTCTTAGGTGCCACCAGACATAGAGGGGTGCGCTAAGCGCCCCAGAATCGACGCTTAGGCGCTTGAGACGATTTTTAGCATAACTCTTCAATATACATCGGATTTGGAAGATTTTTGAAGCGTTTCTTTGTGAATCTCTTGGGGAATTCATTTGAAATGAGAAAAATGACTTTATAGAAGAATTTTTTTTGGTTATATGAAGTTTTGAAGAGGCACTTCAGCACCATTTAGAAGATTCATTGAATCTGGACATTTTTGAAGAGAAACTTAAGCATCCCTTGGGAAATTATAAAAAAGGCTTGAAAATGTTTTTAAAATATCTCTTAGACTCTTGAATTAATTAGAAGAAGAGAAAAAAATCTTGGGAAGAAGAAGAAGAAGGCTTGGGCGTGAGCCCCAAGGGGCGGCAAGGTGAGAAAGAAAGAGAGAGAGTGAGAGATTTCTTCTTTTCTTTTCACTTTGTTCTTGGATAGGATTGTAAGGAGATTGCTTTTGATATACAAGGAGAGTTTGATTTCTATTAAAGATAAGTATTTTTATTGTATTTTGATTTGAATTTAGTACTTTATTTATGTGGTTTCAAAGTCTTGTTCAATGGAACGTTCTTGTTGTTTCTTCATGTGTAGTGAGTAGTTTTCTTTACTCTTCCCTCTTGTAATGAGTTTTATGCATGTGTAGGATATAGAATTGAGTAGAGTGAGAATATATTGTGATGATTTTAATTTGTTCTTCATTTACATGTAAACTTGATCAACTTGCATGTTAAAATTTGTTGTGAGAACATGTAAGATCCGGGATGGTGTTGTCTCAATCAACTGTGGCAGAATCACATGAGATTGTGTGGATGAGAATGTAGCAAATAAATAGGGAAATAATTTTTAATGGGTGTAGAATTAGAGGACTTTAGAGTGGCAGACTAAAGACCCCTAATTTGGTCTATTGTTTTAGGATTTGATGCAAGATGTTAGCCTTCATGTGGAGGAATAAGAGGGAACTCTAGAGTGAGAGCTAGTATCTTCCCTGTCTAGCCCTTCTTCAGAACTATTCAAATTTTAGATTAACTAATATTCTTTGTAGCAACTCTATTAAGGGTAAAGAATATAATTGCTCTTATTTATCATAATCTCTCTCACTACTTGTTTTACTTTTACACATGTAACTAATTTTATTGCATGAGGAAGAGTGCTTTTAATATATTAAACCCCACTTTTTGATTTTCACAAAGTATTTTAGTTCAAGAGTAGAAGTAGTATTGTAGTGATAGTTTTAGGATATAATCAAAACCAAAATTTTATCGACCTTCCAAGCTTGGGTATGTTATTCTAGACTAGAACTTCTCTTGAAAGCCGCTGTGATTAACCTCGATCTTCGTGGGATCGATATTCGATGTTTAATCAGAAATCTCTATATTACTTGATAACGATATGTATACTTGTGTAGAATCCCTAGAAATGTTATAATCTTAATTTGCTTGGGATCAATTTTTTGGTGTCATTACAGGGGATTAAAATCTTCAAGTAGAGGTGTCAACTTCTTAAACTCTACATATAAAAAAAAATATCAGGATCATCAGGCTTTTGATACTGGATTTAAAAATGACGAAGGAAAATTTACTTTTCCATCATTCTGGTTTCCCAATTTGCATCTTCATCCGTAAGTTAGCGATAAAGTTCATTCATATTCTCTCGTGTGGGGGTAAAATTTGCATAATGGCAGATATGCACATTTTCAATCATAAACATCTTCTTTATTCTTGAAGGAGTGAACTGCACAAACCTACCTCCCTTGAAGATTTGTATAAAATTCTTTTACTATAGGGACAACAACAGTTGTAGTAGTGTAGCAAAGCACTTCTCAACGCCTCTGTGCAATGGTCTCTTCTACTCGAGTATTCAGCGTGTTGAATCCTTGATTCACAAATCCACTTTCTTTTATAAGCCTCTTCTTCACTAAAACTTGATCATGTAATTTTGTGCATTAAAATTGATGAACTTTCTCCGATTGAAAATTTGAAATCTAACAGAGTTTCTAGAGTGGGAAGCCATAGGAATTGAAAAGCGATTAGGATATATTATTCCAGCATCCAAACATTTTAAAATTTCTTGTTTTACTACTTTTTTAATCATTGGATTTAATCTCCTTTGTGGATCAACTCTTGGTTCATGTTGATCTTCTAATAAGATTCCATGCATATAAATTAAAGGACTGTTTCATTTAATATCAGTCAATGTCCATCCAAAGGCTTTCTTATGTCTTTCCAAAATTTCCAACAACTGTTGTTCTTGCATATCAATTAATTATGAGGATACTAAAAGAGGTAATGTAGATAAATCTCCTAAAAATGCATACTTCAAATATGTAGGAAGTGTTTTCAGTTTTAGTTCAGGGGGTTTCACAATAGATGAAATTAAATTTATGTTACTTTCTGTAGGATCTAACATTTTAAATCTTTCCTGAACATAATCCATATCCTATTTACTCACTTCCATAGATTCATCTTAAATTCTACCCTCATCTTAATATTCCATATACTCCTTTTTAAATCCTCTTTAAAAAATTTTCTTGGAAATATTATTGGCTTAGATATTCATTAATATCCATTCTGAATCATTCAATCTCTTGCTCTTTTGAAGGGTATCTCATTGATTTTGCAATATTAAGTGCCCATTTGGTTCGGCTTTTTGGCCCGGCACTGTGTGGGACATCTGCTTCGTCCTGTATTGGTAAACGTTTGATTCGTAGCTTTCTGGCAAAATTTCGCAACGCTAGCAAAAGCAGGCCGTAATATTAACCTTGCGGCCCGACTTTCGCCTGAAGATATTCCCCGCTTACCCATTTTGTTTCTCTTCTGTCCTAACTGCTTCCCTCGCGGCTCTCCTTCATCATCTTGCTTTGTAGCCCCTCGATCGACAGATTTGAGGTATAACGATCAATATTCTTCTTCTAATCGTAGATATGAGGGAGCTTATGGGTTTTTTTGAATGTGATGTTTCTCTTCTCATCTCCTTTCTATTTCTGCGATTTTTTGTTTAGCGCATGGAACCTGTTTAGTTCTTTACCGGTTTCTTGACTAGGGTTTTGCCTTTGCTTTCCCTTTTAGTTTGAGCCATTCTTGTTTAGCGGATGCTGGCTCAAGCATGGAATAAGGTTGTGGTTGTGGTGGTTGATTCATGTGTAGTGGTTGTTGTTCATGCTTTTTATTTCCCTTCTCGGTGGATCTGTACATTAGTTAGTGGTTGATTCATCACTGATGCTTTGCTCTGAGACACATTTACTTGCAATTAGGGGCGAGGTTAACATGGATAGTGCATGTTGCAATGTTTTTTTTCTCTTTAGTTGATCTTTGACAGCTCATTATGACCGCAAGTTCATACAAAATTTATTAGAGTGAAGTTCATAGATCACACCTTATTAATATTTTGCACATCAGCAGCATATGAGCTGTCGAATTGATGTTGAGTTGGCTTAATGTCATGATACCTTATTCTTATCCTCCAATTGATGTTGAGTTGGCTTAGGAGGGGCAATGATTATTCCCTTATTCTCTTGCTTGTGATTAGGAAGTGGTGTTTTTGATTCCTTATTATTTTCCTCTTGCCCAATCTTAGTTTGAGAGTGAGGAGAATTACATTTTAGATGCTATAATATTCCAGACCACTCATTTCACAATGTGATGGCTAGCAACTATAAAGGGAATTACATTTTTTATGTTATGCAATAAATTTAGATGCCATAATATCATATACTATTTTTTAGTGACAACACATGAATGTAATATATTTATTCCCCTCATGGATTCATCACTGATGGCCCTGTCACTCCTCAGGGCAACCCGAGCTTATTGTTTATTGAGGCTTCAAAAGCTATAATATTCCAGATCACTCAAGTGATGTGGATGAAGCATATATTAAAATACTATAAAGATGTTATCTTTATTAACAATAATTATTTATTCATTCTTCATCATTGCTGATCAAAATATATCTAGCACACACGGCCATGGCCAATGCACAAATACCCGAGATGAAAGGGAGAAAAATAATAATGAAGATCATAGAATGAGGCTAAACTTGTGTGTTAGGTGTTATCATATATCCTCGTCTCCTTATCTCCTTGTGCACACATCTTCTCTTTTATATATAACAAAGTATCATGAATACATAGATAAACATAAATATTAGAGTTAAAATATATTATATTGTCCAATATTGAGGTGTATCATATGACACTCATGTGGCTTAATTGATCCTGTAACACCCTATGTAATTGAGGACCAATATAACTGGATGTTGAATCCAAATTTAACCATGAGACACACCCATAAGATTTGAGTGTTTGAACCAAGAAAAAATGAGAGAAAGAGTGAGGGAGAGAAGAGAGGCGTGGAGTGTACAAAATGAGGTAGCTCTTGTGACATTTTTTTATAAAATTAAATATATTTTATACATAAAAAGAGTGAAGAGCCTGAAGTCTCTTCTTGTAAGAAGATACATGAGAGAAAGGAGAGAAAAAAAGGTCCTATTACATGAAAAAACACACTTTATTTATATGAGAGAGTGAGCAATGAAGGAAAATTATATTTATAACCCCGCTTTATGGAGGGTTGTATAGGTTATAATTCATGATCAAGATGACGATTTTGTAGATGTTATAATATTCCAGATCACTCATTTCACAATGCGATGGCTAGCCACTATAATGGGAATTACATTTTTGATGCTTATGCAATAAATTTAGATGCTATAATATCATATACTATTTTTTGAGTGACGGCACAAGAATGTAATAAATTTAATTCCCCTCATTGATTCATCACTGATGGCCCTGTCACTTAATAAATATTATAACTATAATAAGCATCCAATAACTAGAATAACTCGAATATTTTTTGAGTGACAGCACAAGAATGTGATGGCTAGCCACTATAAGGGGAATTACATTTTTTATGCTTGTGCAATAAATTTATCACGATTTTGTAGATGCTGTAATATTCCAGTTATTAGATGCTTATGGAATAAGGATGAATGAGTATTATAAGGGGAATTACATTTTTGATATCATGTACTATGATTTTGTTTAACTTTTTAATTCATGACCTGTACCTGTTATTTTGTCTTCTACCTGTAATTTTGTATTTCTTGCTTGCAATTCATGACTTCCATCGCAAGAATTACTCCTATGATTCGGATTTCTGTTCTTTTTCGGTTTTTGATTGTTACTGTAGTTGGAGATGAGAACATTGCGGCTGCATTAAGGAAGAGAACTAATGAGAAGTTACCTTTTATATATTGTACATATGATGTAAGTTGTGCTTATGTGTACAACAAAGGAGTCCTTGTTGATATGTTTCAAAATTTCAGCTAGTATTTCAATAAAATATTGCATTCGTTTCCCGTGGACGTAAGTCAGTTGACCGAACTACGTAAATTCCTATGTTCCCTTATCTTTACATTTCTTGTTTGGTTTATTGCTTGCAACGTGCTTATATTTATTCTTTCATTTATTTAGCAATGTTTAAATTTGTTATATTAATTCATCTTGTGGGTTATTTTTTTTGTGATATTATTAGCATGATTAATAAAAACAAAAAGGTTGCCACTCCTGCACTTTGGGAGAAGGACATCAAATTAATATTCTGTGACCTATGCATATGTGAAATTGATAAGGGAAATAGGCCAACGATATTTTTCAATAAGGAAGGTTGGGATAACATCGTTAGAAAATTCAAGGAGATGACAGGTAAGGAATATGATAGGCTCCAATTGAAGAATAAATGGGACCAGATTAAGAAAGATTGGAAACTGTGGAATGATTTGAAGTGTGGCTCCACTGGATTAGGATATGATCCGGTGAATATAACAATTGAGGCGTCAGAGGATTGGTGGCAAGAACGGGTTGCAGTAAGATATTATTGAGTCATTCTTTTCAATTTTAATAAGTTCTATTTTTTATTTTTAATAACCATTCATTCTCTTCTGCAGATTTTTCTTGCTGCGGAAAAGAAGTTCAAATTGGCTGGGATTGAACCAAATTGAACCAGAATTGGAGGGAAAGTTACAAATGATGTTTGGTGGGGTGGTAGCTACAAGGAAATATTCAGCTGCCCCTAGCCAAAAGTTTTTGAAACAACCCCCGAGAATGTGGCCGTGGAATTGTCAAATGATTCTGCAGAATTCCGCAGTGTTGAGCCACCTGAAATTCAATCCACCAACCGTGCGAAGCGCCCCCGAAACGAACATAAGAGAAAGAGTGGACCTGCATCTATGAGGGAGAAGCTCTCATACCTAGTCGACTCATCTAATGATGCCCCTCACAGAGTTCAAAAAACCTCGGTTCATGAGGTCATTTAACTTCTTGAGGAAGATCCTGAATTTACAAGGGATCGTGATCTTTTCTACTTTGTAGTAAACCTCTTTCTTGATTCCCTCCACCGAGACTTCTTCACAGCACTGAGAAAAGAGCGACGAGTGGAATACATACGCTATTATTATAACCGTCGTGACCTGTGAAGTTTAGCTCCTCATTAGTTCACATTGTGTTTGTTTATGATTTGGAAACTAGACTGCTGCACTTTCTTTCATCTATGATTATTCCTGATAGTACACTTTTTCATTTGTGGTTGTTCGTCTTTTTTATCAAACTGATTTAACTTCATTCCAAATGATTTTTAAGTTATTTTTTTTCCAATTAAAGTTCATATGTTTGGTTCTTTTATTGCATCTATGAGCTTAACTATGTTTCAAAGTGTAATGTATAGTTCATATAGTCATGGACCCAGAGGAAGTCCGACGTCGACGTTGAAATGCAGCCATAAAATAGTTCATATGTCTTGTTGTTTTATTCCATCTATGAGCTTAACTGTATTTCAATGTATAATGTATAGATCATATTGTCATGGACCCAGCGAAATGCAGCCATAAATATACTAGTGCATTACTATAATACGTATATGGACCGTGAGCAGTGTTATACATCATCTCAGATTGAAGCCAAATGGCTGG
>NW_018164902.1:42929-52636 GCF_001263595.1 Phalaenopsis equestris
TGTTTTCAGTGATCTATTATTAGATCTAAAAATATCTCATGGACTTCACAGATCTTCTAGGACAACAGACCGTGAAGTATTGGGCATAACACTTTATATTTTATCACAGAACGAGTCAATGCGGGGAGCCATGGAACGCTTCCCGCTTCCAACACTCATTTGAAACAATAAGCAGATATTTCTCAGTTGGTTTGAATTCTCTTGTCAGTCTAGCACAAGTTATAATAAAATCCACAGATCCAACGTTTGCAAGAACGCCAATAGAGATTCGCAACGATGCCCGATACAAACGATGCCCGATACTTCACATTCATACTTCAAATAAATATTACTGGGTTGTATATTGAAATGATTTCACTTATTCATAAAGGGTTGCATCGGCACAATCGATGGAACGCACGTTCATGCTAGGGTCCTGGATAACGAGAAAGTTACATTTATCGGTCGTTCTGGAACCACAACTCAAAATATCATGGCAGTATGTGATTTCAACATGTATTTTACATTTGCAATGGCTGGATGGTAGGGCAGCACACATGATAGTCGAATCTTTAAAATTGCAACGAGAAATCCGCAGTACAATTTTCCTCACCCACCGCATGGTTAGTTCCTTACTAATACAAGTAGAATTTTTTTTTGTATGCTCACCTAAAGTTTATAAGTTTTCAGGGAAGTACTATTTGGTGGATGCTGGCTACCCAATGCAGAGGGGGTACCTTAAACCTTATCCTGACACAAGGTATGATCTTCCAGATTTTCAGAGATCCAGCAATCATACAAGAAATAGAAAAGAGGTCTTTAATAAAAGACATTCATCCTTGCGAGGCGTTATTGAGAGGACTTTCATTGTTTGAAAGAAAAAATGGGTCATACTTCAAGATATGCCACCTTATCCGTTTTCAAAACAGGTGCATGTAGTGTTAGCCACTATGGCCCTTAATAACTATATTAGGCGGCATCCAACTCGAGCTGATGTTGATTTCGAGCGTGTCGAGGTCAATGACGAGGAAGTGCCAGTCGAAGCTTTTGAATACCACATTGATCAATCTCTATCAACAGAGGAGAACAAAAATGCCTCAATTAGCACGAAAGATGGGGAAGGTTCGAATGAAATGAAAGCCCTTCGTTAGGAGATCACTACCTCATTAGTTGGAGAGTGATTATTTCGATTCAGATCAGCTGTAAACACAATATGATTAGGGGTCTATGTTTGTTTTCAAACAAATATTTCAATTTTAATGATCTTTTTTTTCCTTACCTAATATGTTAGTAATTATGTTTTATGCTGCATTGTTTTTCAGAATAATATGAGTTCTAGGATGTCCGCTACCCCCCCGACGAGTGCTTTGTCATTGTGGCCTGCAAACCACACTTTTGATCTCACGAAAGGCACATAGCTACGGTCGGAAGTTTTATACATGCCCCCGAAGCATTGCCGATCAATGCAGATTTTTCCGATGGGCGGACAGTTTCTATGATGCTGAGGATGATGTTGGTAGCGATTTGCGAGTTTCAGCTGACGAAGGACAGACACGGGAGCTACAACGTGTCATTGTTAGAAATAACATTACTATTATGCTACTCGTTGTGGTCGTAGTTTTACAGTTTTTTTTCATTCTGCTTCTCCTAGCTAGTGGTTGAGTTGCATTTATGTACTCTGGGCTATTTTAGATGTACGAAACTGTATGAGTTCCTACGTCTTTATGTAAGAAAACACGACTTCATATGGCTTGAGGTGCTTTTATGTATTTTACATTTTATGCTTCTAAAATATGTTTGTAAATTTTTATATGTATAGATGAATTAATATTTGTATACATTGATATATAGATAAAGATAAATTTTAAACCTATATGTGTTTAAAATTACAAAATATTTTTTAAAAATTATCTATAAAAATGAATATTGAAAACAATTTATTTAATTTAATTAAATAAGAAATAATATTTTTATAATTTTTATGTATATTAAACCCATATTTATACAAATAAATCAAAAATTTTAAACAGTTTTAACAAGTAGGGGAAGTTTGGTCATTTTTACATAAAACAGCTGACTCACAGCATTTTTCACACAGCTGCACTAAACAGACAGTCAACTTCCCCACAGCTGCTTCCTGGGGGGGCAGCGCAGCTGCAGCTGAAAAGCTGAGAATCTGCAGCTGCGCCAAACAGACCCTAAATGTATTCTCTTGATCACTAACTCTCATAGTTAGTGCTCCTTTCTGCACATCTATCAAAGCTCTTACAGTGGCTTGGAATGGCCTTCCTAAAATGATAGGAATTTTCTTATCTTTCTCCATATCTAATACAATAAAGTCCACAGGAAAGATAAATTTATGAACTTTTGCCAAAACATCTTCTATAACTCCATTAAAATAGGTAATCGGACGATCAACTAACTACAAAGTTACAGTTATAGGTGAAATATCTCCTAAGCCCAACCTTCTAAAAATTGATAACGACATAAGATTAATACTAGCTCCTAAATAACATAAAGTTTTTCCATAAAATTGTTCGGCAATAGCATAAGAAATTGTAAAATAAGGGATTGTAAAAATTCCAGGTTCTTTAAGTTCTTCAGGAATCTTTTTCTGAATTATAGTGCTACACTCTTCGCTCAGTGCAACAGTCTCATTATCTATAAACTTATTTTTCTTATTAATTATATCCTTCATGAACTTTACATAGCTTGACATTTATTCTAAAGCTTCAAAAAATGGAATTTTTATAATCAATTTCCTAATATTTCTAAAAATTTTAAAAATTGGTTATTTTTATTTTTCTGCATCAATCTTTGAGGAAACGAAGGTGGTGGTCTTCTACTGTGATTTTCATTGACTTAATAGGACATTCTAACTCAAAATGAAAATCTCCACCAGATTTTTCATTTTCCACCTCAACTTTTTCAACTTCAACTTTCACTTCTTTTTGAACTCTGGTTTCCAATTATTTTCCACTTCTCAGTTGAATAGCCTTAATTTGCTCTTTTTTCTAATCTTTAGGATTTATTTCAACATTACTAGGCAACATTCCTGGAGGTTTATTGCTAAGTATAGTAGTAATGCATCCCAATTGATTTTCCATGTTTCTAATTGCAGCTCCTTGACTTTTTAATTAGCTTCTCATTTATAATATCAATTAATCCATTGAAAAATTTTTCTCCTTTCTCTGCATATTATTAAAATCTAGAGTGTAATAAGATTTATAAGTCAGACTCCCTTGATTGTTGGAGTTTCTGAATGTGTTTGGAGCATTGTTTCCCCATTGCGGATTCCCAGCATTATAGTTGAACCATTTGGAGCATTTTAATAAAGATGTATAGATATAATATTCAATAATATTAAAGTAGAATTTGTCAACGCAAGTATACGTATCGCTCAAGTAATATAGCGCTATAATGGAGTCCTAAATATCGATCCCACTGGAAGAAGTAAGATACTACAGACTAAGGTTTAATAAAAATTAATATTTCAACTACAACGACGGCATTCAATTTTACTTATTTATCACTAATAGGCAATTGAAATAAGTAGATAATTTTGATAACTAGTAAATAACTAATGATATAAAGTAGGGTTTAATTGTGATATTCAATATATAAGAAAGCATCCTTCTCTTTGTCAAAAAATTATAGTGAATGGATAAAATGAATTAGTTTAATTTGTATTGTGCCAAATAGGAGCATATCAAATCTTTACCCTTTGGTCCAGACATAAAGAATATTGACTAATCCTACGCTTGTTTACTGAATCTATAGCTAGGCTGGGAGGATACTGGCTCTCACTTCGGAGCTCCCACGTTCCCCTCGCCTGAGGGCTCACATCTATACTTCAGCACCCAAATGATAGGACCAAATTAGGGATTTTAGTCTGTCACTCTAAAATCTCCAATTCTACTCCCGATAATTTTATTTCCCTATTTTTTTGCACCCAATTTCTAAGGGCTTTGACCTCCCTGAATCTTGGATGAAATCTTCACTTTAGTTGTCAAGTTTTTGATCAATCTTAAACATTTTCACGGCTTCACCAATTCAAATCACCATTTCACAAATCTCGAGACAACGAAAAAGATAGAGAAAATTACTCAGAACTCATGGGGAAAACACAACAAAACTCAAAATTCATATAAAAAAATCAATGTCATACAAACTATAATAAGTAAATAACTTATCTCTAAATTCTCTCCAAGAACACTCCTCGAACTTCCTCTGAATCTCTTCCTTTCTTTACAGCACACGCAATTCCTCTTTGAAGTAGTAAGGAGGAAAAAATCTCTCACTTTCCCTCCACTCTTACAATCTCTCGAAGAAATCCTCACAATTATTACACACTAATGGAACCTTTCTAACATCCAGGACTCTCTAGAACTCTAGAACTCTCTAAAGTCTCTAAAAGTCTCTAAAAGTCTCTTAATTTTCAGCCAAAATGTTCTTTTTAAAGTTATGGATGAGTTTTCCCAAGAGTTGCTTAAGCATCCCTTCAAAATTTGGTCTTATCCAAGTCTTGAGCAGGTCTGGAGTGGGAATACCCGTCGACCCCGCCGTCGGCGGCCTTGATGGCGCCATCGGCGGCCTTCTGGAGATTTTGTTCTGTAGCCTCTGGAAAAGCTTGTCGTCGGCGGTGTCGATGGCACCATCGGCGCCCTTGTGCAATTCTCCACATTTTGGTCCTTTTCGCTCCAAATTCGCTCCTTTTTATATATTTTTGCTCTATTGACCCTAATTCATCATTCCTGCAACAAAACATAAAAAATATATTTCTTTAAAGTGCAATATCATTAAAAACAGTATAAAAGAGGTATGAAAATCTCAACATATTTTCCATTGGTCAGCCGCTACAGCAGAGTTTTGTATACTCAAATGAATTTCATCTGTTGTAGGATTAGCATATTCTCTTAAATGTCTCTGATGATGTTCATTTTCAATTCCAACATTACTTAAGTTGCATGTCATTTTGCTAAACTGATCTATCTCTTTTTTTTTGTTTTTGAATTTTTCTAATAATTCTTTCTAACTCTGAATTGTAATGCGCTAAATCTTCATATCTTACACTACGCATAAACAAACACAACAAGTATTTTAAAATAAACAAACACACTAAAATATGAAAAAATTCAAACTAAACTACGAACACTTTTTTTATTTTAAAAATAAAAATAATTTCTGCTACTTCCCCTACAACGGTGCCAAAAACTTGCTGCGGGTGAATTTAGAGTGTTAATTTTGTAAATATTTCTCATTATTACCAAATAACCACGACATATATAATATTAAATATGCAATTTAATCCCAACAAAAATAACTTTAGTGAAAATAGTTTTATCATTTAAAAAAAAAACTTTAAACTGTCAAATCCCCTAAAAATAACGCAAGTGTAGGTATCGCTCAAATAAAAAAGGGCTCTAATGGAGTCCTAGATATCAATCTCATAGGGAAGTTGAAAATTCTAATAAATAAATTCTTAAGATTGTAATGTAAATTATAATTTTAAACTACAAAAGTGAAGTACAAAATTCAAATCTAAAGGAACTGAGTGAATGATAAATAAAATGAAATTAAAAGACTAAGTTAACTAAGCTAATTGCTAAACTTTCAAAAGACTGCTAACCTTTCAAAGTAAAATTACGAACTGTTTTTGTGATGAAGAGTTCAAATTTAAAAAAGCATCCTACCCCTTTACAATGAGTATAAGAATTGTGAAGAAGTTAAAATCATTTGAATATATATATTGTTTTGTGCCAAATATGAGCAATCCTATTCTTTACCCTCTTTCAAGTGCATAAAAAACATTAACTAATCCAGAGTTTGGTCTCTAATTTCATGGTTAGGCTGAGAGGATACCAGCTGCCACTCCAATGCACCCACTATTCCCTCACCTGAGGGCAAACAATCTCGCTTTAGTTTCTAATCAACTGAACAAAATTGGAGATTTTAATCTATCACATTGAAATCTCCAATTCTGCATCCAACAAAAGTATTTTTTCCTATTTATTTGCACTCAATCCCATGGATGACATTCTCTCTCATGGAATCAAATGTGATTCTCTCCATGTTGTAGAAATCATAGTCCTTTCGGAACATATGTTTTTCAACACATTTTAACATATTAATTTGCCAGATCAAAATTCAATGGAGATTGTTGTTCAAATCATCACAAACTATTGACATTTAAAATCCTATATATTTAAAATCATAGAAAACAAAATCAATTCATCACAAAATCATATCTCAAAGTAGGGAGAAGGATAAAGAAGAGTACTCATAATTCATGAGAATGATATGAAACACCACGGATTTTATATATATAAACAAGTTTACAAAACAAAGAAATAAAAAACACAACTTTTCTTAAAATTCTTCCCAAGTAAATCTCTAGAAGTTCTCTTCAAGCACTTTCTCGCTTTACAAGTACTCTCAATTTTTTCTTAGAAGTGTATTGAAGAAGAAATCTCTCACATTCTCTCTCATCTTACAATCCTTGAAGAAAATCTCCAAGCCCTTGACTTTCCCTCTCTCTCTCTCTTTATCTCACACAAATCTCTCTCTTCAGCCCCCCTTTCATGCACACTTTTTTCCTCTCTCCAAAAAGAATTCAAAATTCCCTTCAAAAGTCAACCATTTTGAATTCAAAAGACAAGTCAATTGATCCAAGAGATATATCCCTTCATAAAAGAACCTTCTAAAGTATCTAGAAGCATTAAATCACTCCATGGGGCGTTTAAATTAAGTGTCCCTTTTGAAAGACTCTCAAAATTCAACTGGAACCACCTTAATCCAAAACAATGTTGTCTCTGGTGCTTCAGGCGCCAACTTGCTTAAGACAACATTGTTCTGGATTTTGGCGCTTTAGGTGCAAAAATCTGGCACTTATAACACCAGTTCTCTATCAAATGGCACTTCATGCGCCAGTTCTGGTACTTCATGCGCCAGCTCTCTGCAAAGTGGTGCTTCAGGCGCTAAAATCCCAAAATTTGTTGTTTTGGCTCCAAATTTTATCCTTTTTGCTATTTTTGCTCCAAATTCCTAAAATTGATATATCTACAACAAAAACATGAAAATACCCTTCTTTAAAGTGCAATATCACCATAAATAACTATAAAATGTATACTTAAAATAACATATTATTTTGGTATGATCTTTCTTTTAGGCGAGATTTTATTTTCTATAATTAATGTGTATTCGCCATCCCGTGATTTGTCTTATTAGTATTAACTCATTATGTTCATTCATAGTCACAATCACTCCTTTCTTAGGAGCACAATGAATCGAACTAACCCATGCACTATCTGAAATAGGATAGATAGTTCCAGCATCTAACCACTTTAAAATCTATTTCTTAACAACTTCCTTCATAACAGAATTTAATTTCCTTTGAGGATTAGCCCTGGGTTTACAGTTCTCTTCCATATGAATTCTATGCATACAAATTGAAGGATTGATTCCTTTTGTATCAGCAATTGTCCATCCAAAGGTTTTCTTATAATTGGTCGAGGTTTTCATTAAACTCATTTCTTCTTATGTAGTTAATTTTAAGGAAATTATAAGAGGTAATGTTGAGGAATCACCTAAAAAGGCATACTTCAAATGTTCAGGAAGTAACTTCAACTCAAGCTCAGGAGGTTTTTCAATTGATGGACAAAAAGATTTATCTTTTTCTGCTGTGTCCAAAACTTCAAAACTTTCTCGAACATAGTTTGAATCTTCCTTATAAAAATCTTCAAATTAATCTAATTCCTCTTCTTGCTCGTGTTCCAACTCTTTCATTTCAGATTTCTCTTCATAAGTTGTTTTGAAATGATATTCACTTAAATGTCTTATAAAATCCATTATATAGCATTTATCATGATACCTTTTGCAGGATATTTCATTGATCTGGAAATACTAAATGTAATTATCTAATCATTGACGCACATAGTTAATTCTCCTTTCTGCACATCTATCATTGCTTTTCCTATAGCTAGGAAAGATATCCCCAAAATGATAGGTATCTTTATATCTTTTTTCATATCTAGCATAATGAAATCAACATGAAAGATAAATTGATCTACTTTCATTAAGACATCTTTTATAACTCCTTTAGGATATGTTATTGAATGGTCTGCTAATTGCAGAGTTACTGTAGTAGGTGATATTTCTCCTAATCCCAATTTTTTAAATATTGATAATGGCATAAAGTTAATGCTTGGACCTAAATCACATAAAACTTTCACATAAAATCTGTCTCCTATTGCACACGAAATTGTGAAGCTACCAGGAAATTTAAGCTTTTCAGGAAACTTTTTTAAATTATAGCACTGCACTCTTCACTAAGTACAACTGTCTCGTTATCTTCAAACTTCCTTTTTCTATTAAGAATATGCTTCATAAACTTCACATAGATTGACATTTGTTTTATGTCTTCAACAAATGAAATATTAATTGTAAGCTTCTTAAAAATTTCCATAAATTTTGAAAATTGTTTGTCTAACTTCTGTTGACGGAGCCTCTGAGGAAATGGAGGTGCTGGTTTTTCCAAGTCAACTTTAAGTAGAGAAATAGGTTTCTCTAAACTTTTCGGAATGTCCTCTTCAAGTTCTTCAATTTCTTTTCTCTCTACTTCATTTTCTTTTTGAACTCTACCTTCCAATTCTCTTCCACTTATAAGTCGAATGGCTTTAACTTGCTCTTTATTCTGGTCTTTTGGATTTACTTCAGTATTACTAGGAGGTGTTAATTGGGATCTATTACTTAATGAATTTGTTATTTGTCTCAATTGATTCTTAATATTTATAATTATAGCTCCTAGACTTTGCAATTGTTTTTCCATTTGTAACACTACTTCTTTTATAGACAACTTTTTCTCCTTAAATTGTGGATTACTATTAAAACCTGGAGATTAAGTCAGTCTATAATTACTATTCCCTTGGTGGTTCCAGTTTCCAAATCGGTCTACTTGGTTGTTCCCCCATTGCTGATTATTACCACCGGGAGTATTATTCCAGTTAAACTTGAGATGGTTCTTCAAATCTGGGTTATAATAGTTTGAGTATGAATTATTCTGCTTCTTGTTTATGGCATTCAAATTTTTTAGATTCTACCATTTGGCCTAATGAATTTTCTTCAATCATTGCAATTGATTGAGAAAAATTCATTCCAATTTGGTCTAAATTTCTTGAAATTATAGCAACTTGATTTGCTAACATTGCAAAAGCATCAGTTTCTTGAATATTTTCTACTTTCTTAGGATTTACACTCTTAGAAAGCTATTGAAATTTTTTTGTAGCCATCTCTTTAATTAAAACATAAGCGTCATTAAATGGTTTTGACATTAATGAACCACCAACAACAGCATCAATAATAGATCTAAGAGATACAGAGATCTAACTAATCAATCATAAAATATTTAAATTATTAATTAATCTGGTATAGCATGGTGTAGACACTTTCTCAGGAGTTTTTTAAATCGTTCTCGTGCTTCATAAATAGATTCCCCTTTAAATTGATAAAAAGATGTACTATCTTTTCTAAACTTTGCAGTTTTTTATTGTGGACTCCACTGACATTGCATGTAGGCCAACTTGATCGAGTGGTCAGCCGTCGGATGACTGGTTTAGATCATGCTCATTTAGTCTATCGCCTTGATTGTCCGGCCATCATCATTTACCATTTGATTGTTTTGAGATTCGTGTTGTTAGTTTTGGTGCATACAAAATGTCATTAAAAATTAT
>NW_018164902.1:52736-53025 GCF_001263595.1 Phalaenopsis equestris
GGGCAAATCAATTTGTTTAAGAACACTTAGCCAAAGTCTTAGTCCTAATTCGACTTGTGGTGTTTTAAAAGATTTTAATTATATTGATTTTTCTAATCCTCTTTTAAAAAGTGGTTTTCAACTTAAGTTCACCACTAAGTCCTTAAGACCTAAGTGAGTGTATTAAACATGTGTATTAAGTTTGAAAAGATTTAAAACTTTAAGTGATCATTATCAAGATCATTTAAACATCATTTTGATTATGAAATAAGGGTGTGAAATCATTGATTTCCAAAGTTATACCCCTAAA
>NW_018164902.1:58381-64425 GCF_001263595.1 Phalaenopsis equestris
GCTGGGGTCTTCAGAGGCAACTCCCCCAAATTAGTTATTTTGAACTATCTGAATTATTGCAGGTCACAAGTCTATGTTGGCTTCTACAAATGGTTATTTTTTGCTCATGTGGATATTTTTGGCAAATTGGTTGGCATACTCCATAAGTTCTTTCAAGGTCAGGTTGTTCAGGTCATCCATCTCAAAAGGTGTTTCAAAAAACAAATGTGTTCTCATAAGAAGTCTAAAAGTGTGATCAATCTTAAGATCGAGAGGGGCGAGGTTAGCCTTAGATCCCTTATGCATAAAAAGGTAAATTTAAAAATATGCAGCAAACAATCACATCGACACACACAAGTCAGTTAACGAACTAGCATGTAAATGCAACACACAATTTGTGAAAGAAAACGAATCATAAAATAAACTAATAGAAAAACATTTTTAGCTTATTGGCTTTTTTTATTTTATTCAGCATTTGAAATTTTCAACATCTACAAAGAAACCAAACAAAAATATAGATGCTGTAAAAAAAAATAAATACACAAATAAAAAAAAATCAAAGTGCCAAATTTTGATACTAAGTTTTTCAACTAAAGTTTTCCTACAATAAGAAATAATTTTTAATGACTTTCTTCGGAAACAACGCCAAAAATTTACCGTGAGGCAGGTCAGCCGCACAAAGCAAGTGCACATGTCAAGTAGTAATGAGGCTAAAGCATACCAAGTATCAATCCCAAAGAAAAAATATAACATTTATTTCCACAGAAAAATCTCTATTTTACTAATTTTTCTCACCTAGCCTGGTGTGATCACAAGGAGAGTTTAAATCCTAAGATTCTGGCAGAAATAGAGGGAGGATAAGACAGTAGAAAGCAAAAAGTAATAGCAAGGCTTTTGTGAGTTCCTTCATGATTTATGAGGTTTGTGCCTCTATGACTTGGGGATTGGGGCGATCGTAATTTTCCTGCATGTTTTCCTACGATATTTTTGTCAATCGAGGATATAGTAATTCTTATGCCTGTTTCTAGGTCAAAAGAAGCTAAGAATCCATGAAGTCGATGCTTCCTCAATCTCCATGACATTCCACACAACTTTCCAATCCCCTAGAAAGATTACAGAATTCAATTGGAATATGGCTATTCTCTCAGAATTCTTTGGTTAATTATTTGTTTCCACTAGGTAATGGTTAAATGTTATAGTTTCATGAAACATTTTGGCATCCTAAATGGTCAGACTAGGAGTAAACTAAGTTTAGAGGTTAATCAACAACAAAACCATAAAAAACTCAAAGAAAATGCTAAATAGAAAAAAAATTATGAAAAAACTACGATAAATCCACTCTTCATTAAAGAGAAATGTAGAAGAGTTTAACCACGCTTCACAGAGAAAACTATAGCAAGAAAAACAATGTAGGAATATATTGCAAACAACAAATATATGAAAGACTTAAAAGACTTTTATTCTCTCCTTGATGACAATAACTCTTCCTCTCTATAAATGCTCGCAAATTCCAAAGCAAAGGAAAAAATCCCTCTTTTAAGTTTCTTCATAGTAGGAAGAAAACATTCAAGAAAGCACACAAATTTTCTCCCAAATCTGCCTCTAGCAGCCTCTAATCCTTCTCTGGTGCAGAACTCCCTTTAAGAAACCTTAAGAATCAATTTTATAGCAAGAATCTTGGCTTGGGTCATTAAATTTCCTTCATAAAGTGCAAATATGTGATTAATACATTAGAATATCATGTAAAATATAAGACAAATGGAAGCTAAAATCACGTCAAAATGACGCATGTCAGAAGTGAGTGATGTAAGCTCGCAGGGTTTCATTCTCTCCCTACTTGATTGAGAGAAGAGTTTCAGCACCCTTCCCTAGCTTTTGCACGTTGGTGAAGTGCGCCAAAAAGAGCTTTATGAACTTGTAAAAGTATGAGATGATTCCATCTGACAGGCTGTTGAACCACCGAAGCGCGACCTCCTTTAGCATGTGGTTAGGAAAAGTCGACACTTCATAGCATCATTGATTTGCAGAATTACAACCAATGATTGCAAAGAAGCCACGTGGTCAGCTTGGTCACTCTTCCCCTTGTAATGATCCAAATGGAGAATCCTTAGCTTCGCCATAGGTATTGTTTCCAGGATCCATCAAGAAAAAGCACTGCTTTTGGTCAGCCGAGAGGGTGCCCCTACTTGATCTTCCTGGTGCTTAACAATCAACATGGACGTCAAACTGTTTGTGAGCTGAGAGTCCTTTTGCCCTTCAGGTGGTAGACAGCCAGCTGAACCGTTGGGCACTAGTGGCTTTTCGACGGAGCTCTCTGGGGGCGCGTTCCCCGAGACTCTCCCTTCAAGAGGGGCGGTTGAGCATTCCTCAAAGTCATGGCAGCCCGAAGGGCCTCAAACTTGTCAATCATCTATGCTCGCTATGCCTAAACCTACTCATGGATGTCTTGACACATCACCTCTCTATTGAATTCCATAGATGTTACATCTCTCTGTGATGTTTCTCTTTCGCAATTTGCTCCACTTCTTGTCTGTGGCATGTTCACGCTCACCACACCCTCTTTTAGGATGTTGAATCCAAGATTGTCTCTTGGAGCCAAGACAAAACTAGGGAGACAGAGATTAGAGTAGTTAGAGAATTTTCGGTAAAGAAATCAAGAAAAAGATCCATTTATTCAATCTTCTAGCACCTATTTAAGGGAGCTATTTGTACAATTACAGAAAAAAGGAAGCAGCTTTGGAAACCTCCATTAATGCAATTAATGTACTAATGTAAAATCAGATTTGTGTTACAATTTAAGTGTAATACAACGACTATCAGTTGATCGACGTGTTTAAGTGCGGTTGATCGAGGCGACCGATCACGTGACGATCGCTCCTACCGAGGTAAAGCCAATCGGTCGACTGGTTGCGATCGAACGTCCTTGCATGGAGTTTAAATAGCTGGGACCGTAAGCGTGGTCCGTCAGTTGGAACCACTGACATTGCATGTAGGCCGACTTGATCTAGTGGTCAGCCGTTGGATGGCTGGTTTAGATCTTGCTCATTTAGTCCATAGCCACGATTGTCCGGTCATCATCATTGACCGTTTGATTGTTTTGAGATTCGGTCGTCAGTTTTGGTGCATACAAAATGTCATTAAAAATTATTTTATTTATTAAATTAAACTTATAATATTTATATATATGCATTTAACGCAAATTATCAATATTATTAGAATTTAACAATAAATACTGAGAATAAACTGATAATTTTATTATGCTCCTTAGAATTCTCATGAAAACATGCATAAGAATTTACCATTACTAACAAAATTGCTAATTTTTTTTAAAATCGTATATTGATCAACTCATTTAAACATGGTTCATTGCTGTGCTGCTGTATTGAGTCAAGCCATATGAAGGAAAGAAACATTTCTTACTGAGATGAACGTGTTGCCAAGTTTCATAAAATAAGTACGCATAATATGGAAGTTATATGTATCATATTTTAATATAAATTAAGACTATAAATGCTAAGAAACATTATCAAACATGCTCCAATTAAGTTAATTCAGACATTTGAAAGTCAAAGCAATGATGCTCAATTTCATACCTAAACTACAAAATTAAAAACACATGGGTGAATAAAAATATCAATATAGATCGAATGTAAGAAAGAAGATTTAGGTGATATTTCCGTAAACCTTAAGTTAACAATAATGCATTACTCGCCAAATAAAAAAAATAGGTTAACGTGCCGACATAATCTCCTATTTATTTACATGAAAACATTCTAATTATAGAAGAGTTCATAAAAATATCGAATTAGTCTTCAAATTATCTTAATATGATTAGGTTGAGAAATAGATGATCAATTTTATATAAGCTGATAAGCTGATTAAAAATAATCTGTTGATTAGCTATGTGATATCTATTATAAATTTTTATTTTTTTGGAAAAGTCATACCGTTGCCTAAAAATTCCAACCGCACCTAGATAGGAAAATGTTGTTTTCGGCGTTTTGAAAAAACATAAGCTGTCAAAACGCAGTTTAGCCAAACAGGTCAGCGTTTTCGAAATATCACCGCACCAAATAAGCTGTCCCAAATGGACCCTAAATCAAGAAATCATCTTAATATTTTTCTCTAAAAAACACATTTGCGAAGAAAGAAACAATAGGGTGCAAATTTTTATACTTTAAACAATTAATGCATCTCATGATATTTATATCGAACGGCAAGAATTTAATCAGTCTGATTTTATCAAATCACTTCAATTTTATATGAATAAATCTTAATCATATAAAAAGAATAAAAAAGAATAAAGACAAACGAAACATAATAGTTATTGCCTAGCAATTCTTCAGTAGCATTTAATATGCAAAGTGGCGGCTACCCTTCTAACTTCTTCTTCTCCAAGTTGACTTTCTTGTCTTTCCTCCTTCGTCATGCCCGCCCTCATCCACTATTTGGCTCCATCAAAGCTTTGATTTTCTTTCCCGTCACTTCTATTTAAATTTATCCCCCTCGTTCACCAACTCATCCTTCTCCTTCTTTATTCTCTCTCTCTCTCTCTTTCTCTGAGGTTTTTTATGGATCAACTTATCACCTTGCACAGGCAATCCAATGAAATATCGAAGCGAAAGATCAGAATAGCACATATATTTCCGGCTGAGATAATCAAAACCGACTCAGCCAACTTCAGAGAGATTGTGCAGAAGCTCACTGGAAAGCCCGGCCAGAAGAAAAGGAAGAAGAAGATGAGGAGGAAGACGATCACGACGACGACTGAGCTGATAAGGAATGAGGTAAAACAGGAAGAGAAAGAGAGAAATGTTAATGAGCTGCTTGGAAGATGAGGATGGCTTCCTGTATGGAACAAATATTAGGTCCGGATTCTGGACGTAGCCAATGAAATGATGTCACATAAAAATAAAAAAAATTTGTTTTAGCACCGTGGATTTGAATTGATGTTTTATGACTGCAATTATGGTGAAAGAGCATATAATGATTGTCTGATGGTTATTTTTTTCTCTTTGGAGGGAATGAATGTGCACTATAATTTTACATAAGGACGTTTATATGAATGGCATGGCTTCATTATTTGAAATTTTATTTGCATTTTTTTTTAATCAAAAGTAAGATGAGTGATAAAAATAGGATGATATTGATCAGAATACATAACAGATTTGGCTAAAATAGGAGACAAAATTTGAGTTTGAATATCTTTTGTGAAATTAGGGTGAAGGAAAATAAGAATCGACACAAATCCAGAAGAACACACAAAGATTTAATAGGTTCGGCAAAGATGACTACATCATCGGGAGCAGAGCGGCGACTTCCTTTTCAATATTCAGAAAAGTGCACAGAATACAAGATTCAGAATCCCAAAATCTCAGAGACTCGCCTAGGGTTACAAACAAAACATATATATAACCCTACAGTACAATATGTAATCACTTAAATTACCCTTGTACCAAACCGCGGGGTGTTGCCCCCACACCCCCAACCCACATAATGAAACTCCCCCGATTGGACAGATCCTTCCGCTCCACTCCGCTTGTGGGCTTCCAGCATCTGTCCCATTTATGATATATGAGCCATGGAGCTTTAAGAGAAATGCATGTCGTGGAGCTTTAAGAGAAATGCATATACCAAACAAATCTCCACCTTGGTGAATATCCAGCCACTTAAGAGAAATATATCATGGAGCTTTTTATGCACCAATGTGGGTTGGGCCACCACGTTTCCGCTGCGCTCTCGCTCATTTCCCCAACCCACTAAATTCCAAGAGGCACAACTCTTCAATTCCAAGAGACATCTCTTCATTCCAAGAGACTCTAAATTCTGGTATTATGAACGATACCTAACAAATCTCCAACTTGGCAAATATCCAGCCTCTTTAGGAGAAATGCATATACCCAACAAATCTCTACCTTGGCAAATATATGCATATACCCAATAAATCTGCACCTTGGCGAATATCCAGCCCCTTAAGAGAAATAAATCATGAAGTTTTTTCTGCACCAATGTGGGTTGGACCCTTTTAAATAATCTCCTGCAGCTTATCCAGCTTCTGCTGATAA